>NC_056748.1:983391004-983691004 GCF_019279795.1 Protopterus annectens | reverse complement strand
GTTTTCTTCAGCGACCTTTGCTATGCGTTCGCTGAACTACCTTTGTCACTTCACCAGACTTCAGAGAGACATTCTCAAGGAACTAGGTGAAGTAGTTCAGGATCCTTCAGCTGCTGGGGCTCAAGATAAGATTGCCTCACAGCTAGCAATCCTAAATTCCTTAACCAACTCCTCCATGTGGCTCATCTCCTATGCGGCCGATGGAGCGAGTAGAGCCGCAGGCACAGGAGTGGCACTTAGGCGTCAGGCCTGGATGCGGCTTTGTAATTTCGCGGACCCCTTCAAGGCGTCCTTCACCAATACCCCCTTTGACGGTTCGGCTTTGTTCGGACCGCAGGTGAAGGAGACTTTGACCAGGTGTGAACAAGACGGCAAAACCCTTTCTGCCGTAGGAGTCCATTTTTCCACTCCTTCAAGACCCTACCCCAAAGGTCAGAAAGGAGGAAAAATGTGGTTCCGTAAAGCCCAAGGAGTTACGCCAGACACACGTGGTCAGTTTACCCCCAGAGGCAGAGGGGGTAACAATAACAGACGCCGCCCTAGAGGCAGGGGGGGTCCCCAGAATCAGGGTAGCAGGGAGCCTCTTCCTGACAAACCTTTTCAGCATCCCTGAGGTGTTGCCCGACTGTCCACCCTTGGAGGCAGTCGGGGGAAGGTTATCGCTGTACCCATTAGCCTGGCGTTCCCTCTCACAAGACATATGGGTACAGTCGGTCATATCCGAGGGTTACAAAATCCCTTTCGAAAGGTATCCCGTACCTCACCAATCCCTTCCAGACATCTCACCCGGTCAGAGGGATTTGGCAAAACAGGAGGTCTCAAAGCTCCTAGAAAAAAGAGCCGTCCAAATAGTTCCAGCAGACCAAGTAGGATCCGGCATCTACTCAAGATTCTTTTTGGTCCCCAAAAGGACTGGAGATTGGAGACCAATTTTAGACCTGAGCAATCTAAACAGATTTGTCAGAAAGGCAAGATTCCGGATGGTCACGCTTCAGTCCATTCTGCCCTTTTTGGGCAAGGACAACTGGATGTGCTCGATAGACCTTCAGGACCCGTACTATCACATAAAGATACACAGACGCTCCAGGAGGTTTCTCCGCTTTCGGCTGGGGACCAGTCATTTTCAATTCAGAGCCCTGCCCTTTGGCCTCACTTCAGCCCCCAGAGTGTTTACCAAATGCATGGCAGTGGTTACGGCTCATCTGAGACATCAAGGATTCCAGGTGTTTCCTTATTTAGACGACTGGCTCCTCTCCGCCACCACCAAGCATCAACTTCTCCAATGCGGAGACTACACTCTGCAGATCTGCAAACAGTTGGGAATCTCAGTGAATTTCGAAAAATCTTCTCTGCTGCCTTGCCAATCTATCACCTTTATAGGCACAGAGCTAAACACCGTCAGTATGTTAGCCACACTAACAAATCAGAGAATTCTGGACATCCAAAAATACGTTCGGATCATATTACTGAGCAACAAGGTCAGAGCCAGATTGGTTCTGAAAGTTCTAGGTCTTATGGCTGCGGCCATTGTACTTCTACCATTAGCCCGCTTCTACATGCGTCTTCTGCAGTGGATGTTATTCACTCAATGGTCGTTCCAGAACCTACCCATGAGGCACGAAATTCTGGTTACACAATTGTGCAAGACTCATCTAACCTGGTGGATATCTTCTCCTCTGCTCCATCAGGGCCGACCGTTTGTTCCCCCAACTCTGGTTGTCACAGTCACTTCGGATGCCTCTCTGATCGGGTGGGGGGGGGGGCATTATCAGGGCAGGATGGTCCATGGGACTTGGCAACCCACAGAATACCATCTGCACATAAATGTCCTGGAGATGAGAGCGGTGCTTTTAACGTTGCAAGCCCTCAACGACTTTCTTCCCTCAGGGACTATTGCAGTTCAAACGGACAACATGTCTGTAGTCTGGTACATCAACAAACAGGGCGGGACCAGGTCCTATCCTTTATGTCGAGAAGCTCTCAGACTTTGGCAATGGGCAATCTCCTCTCATCGGTTTCTGATAGCAACGCACATCCCCGGCAGGTCCAACCTCTTAGCGGACAGACTGAGCAGAGCTATTCTCATGCCTCACGAGTGGTCTCTCAAACAATTGGTAGTGGACGAGATTTTTCCAGAGGTGGGGCACCCCTTGTTGCGACCTTTTTGCTACACCCCAAAACAGCAAATGCCCGGACTTCTTCACCCTCTTTCCCCTACCAGGCCATCCCCTGAGAGACTCTCTGACCCAGGATTGGCCCCGGGGACTTCTGCACGCTTTTCCTCCATTCCCTCTAATTCCACAGGTCATTCAGAAAGCTACCGTTTTGAGAGCCAAGTTGATTCTCATTGCCCCTTACTGGCCTCGACAAATTTGGTTTCCGTCCCTACATCTTCTGATCCACCAGACGGGTCAACCGCACCGGGCCATTCGTTCTCTCAACCTCACTGCTTGGTTGCTCCACTTCCTTCCCTAGCCAGGCTTCCTATGATCTCTGACCCTGTTAGAGATATCATAATAGCTTCCTTAAAGTCGTCCACCAGAACGGTTTATGCTAGCAAGTGGCGACGTTTTTCCCTATGGGCAAACTCCAGACACATTGATCCCTTTACTGCGCCGGTGCATTCAATTTTAGATTTTCTGGCTGAGGTTTTTCAGTCAGGATCTTCTTCATTGACAGTTAAAGTCCAACTGGCAGCAATTTCTAAATATCATGTTGGCTTGCAAGATCATAACATAATGTCGCACAGACTGTGCAAAGCTTTTCTGAGAGGTATTTTTCTCCTAAAGCCTCCAGTAAAACATCCTCCTCCACAATGGGATTTGAATTTGATGTTAGCATCCTTGATTTTACCCCCCTTCGAACCGTCTGCTTCATGCTCGTTAAAGTTTCTGACCTGGAAAACAATATTCTTGGTTGCTGTCACTTCAGCAAGGAGGGTATCTGAACTACAAGCCCTCTGTATCCGTTCCCCATACTTAGTTTTTCACAAGGATAGGGTATCCTTAAGAACTAATCCATCTTTTCTGCCCAAAGTTGTTTCTCAGACTAATATTAACCAATCCATTGATCTACCAGTTTTTCCTAATTATTCGGACAGAGCTGAACAAAAACTTCATTTTTTGGATGTCCATCGTCAACTCAGATATTATTTGCATAGAACTAAACAATTCAGGAAATCCGATCAATTATTTGTTTCCTATGCAGAAAACAGAAAAGGTCTCCCAGTTTCGAAAGTGACCTTATCCAGATGGTTGTCTTCTACCATTTCTTATGTGTATTTGCTCAGAGGCAAGCAACTACCCTCAAAACCGAAAGCGCATTCAACCAGGAGCCTGTCCACATCTACAGCCTTTCAGGATAGGTACCCATTGATACCATTTGTGCAGCAGCTACTTGGGCCACTCCTCATACCTTTGTCTCTCATTATAAATTAGATTTGGCCTCCAGGGACAGAGCCAGGTTTGGTTCCACAGTTCTCAAGAGTCTGTTCCATTGAGCCACCCAGGATACAGGTGGTAGGGACGCGGTCCCATCCAGCAAGAATGAAGGCGAGATTGACAGCTTAACATTTAGAAGTTATGTACCTACCATAACGTTCCATGTTAGTTGTCTTCTCTCGCCTTCTTTCTTGCGTCCCTCCCTCCTTCCCCATGGCCTGGACAGATCTTGAAGGGCTTCTCTTTCTCAGGTTTTCACTCTCCTGAGTCTTCAGTAGAAAGAGTCTATCTTAAGAACTTTTTGCCTAGTTCTTCTAGGCTAGTTTTTGCTCTTCCTTTGGGAATAGTATTATTTAGCAGGGTATATTATAGCTACCAAACGAGATCTGAGGTAGTCTCGCCTTGCATCATGGGATATAGGGTTGCCTCGAGCTGGTAAAAGGAGTTCTCAAGCTTAGCAAGTGCCGAGTCGGAGCCGAGGATCGGCTCCGAACCCACCCAGCAAAAAAGAAGGCGAGAGAAGACAACTAACATGGAACGTTATGGTAGGTACATAACTTCTAATTATAAGCTATGGCATGAAATCTAGGTCCAGGGAAGTCATCTTGCCCCTGTACTCAGCCATCATCACACCCATGATCGAATATGAAGCCCATTCTGTATGTATCTGACCAGGCACATGCAACAGCTGGAATGTCTACAGAGGTTCCTACATGGAGTAAACACAAAGTCCTATGCAGAATATGTGAA
Organism: Protopterus annectens; assembly: GCF_019279795.1. Lineage (NCBI taxonomy): Eukaryota > Metazoa > Chordata > Ceratodontiformes > Protopteridae > Protopterus > Protopterus annectens. The sequence goes on along the minus strand of NC_056748.1, from coordinate 983,686,814 downwards.
AGCTCTATCTCTGTGCTCTGTTTTATACAGAATACTGAGAGATGATTTATGCTTAGCATACAAGACATCCTTGGATCACACTCTGCTGCGTCCTTTGCATATCCACAAAATGAACACAGGTGGTAATGATTCTTCTCTCATATTAAATATTTTGAATTGATATCCTGTTTCTAAAGTTCAATCAGAATAAAACTAACATTAATTCACATCTAGTTAAATTACTTGATGGAAACTAATATCAAATTTAAATAGGTTAGTAAAAGGATTAAGTATTTAGGGGTTACTCTTGTATGCATTTCTGAAGAATTTTGAATATTTATTTATTTGCCATTTGTTACCCTGGTTAATCTGGCTGGGCAGGTGCCCTTTTTCAGCAGAGACCTGAGGAGAAAAGCTCCAGAAACAATGTTTACAATGAGTTCTGGGCTAGCATTAAGCAGCTACTCCACCAAGGTCAATCCACTACACCAAACCCTCAAAATACAGACCAGAAAAACCCCATCCATACAGCTAATACCTTCAATACCTTCTTTACAGATACTATCCAAACACTAGCTAGTCAACTATCACCTAATACCTTCACACTGCCTTCATACACCTCAACCCCACCCCCTCCTTTTCAGTTCAAGCCTGTCTCAACCACACTTATTCAAAACATTTTCAATAAACTGAAACAATGGTCTCCTTCTGCAGACCAACTGCCTTCTGAATTTCTACCGTTATCATCCAAGGCTATTGCCTACCCTATTTCCATACTGATCAATAGAACTATAAGCGAAGGTCACATCCCCACCTTATGGAAAGTCTCCCAAGTTATCCCCCTGCATAAAGGTGGACACTCCACTGAGCTATCAAACTATCACCCTATTGCCCTACTCTCTCCTTTAGCTAAGATTATGGAGAAATGTATCCACAGGCAATTACTCCACCACTTAATTGAAAACAATTTACTTTCCAACTGTCAACATGGTTTCAGACCCTCACACAGCACTACTACTGCCCTTCTTTCCTTTACTGATTACATTAACAAACAACAAAACCTAAATAATCTCTATTCTGCTCTATTTATCGACCTGTCTAAAGCATTTGACATGGTAAACCACCAGATTCTCATAAACATACTAAAATCTCTATCATTAGACCCACTTTCCATAAAATGGTTCCAATCCTACTTTGACAAACGACAGCAAGCAGTACTATGGCATAACACTCTATCCACCCATCTACCCGTTACCTTAGGTGTCCCTCAGGGGTCCATACTAGGACCTCTCCTCTTCTCCATATTTATAAATGACCTTCATCTAGCTATCCCCCAAGCCACTTGCATACAATATGCTGACAACTCCACACTATTATGCTCAGCTACATCCTCCCAAGGCCTTCACTCTCTCACCCAGAAGGTATTCAGCATAGTTGAACAATGGTTCACTCATCGTTGCCTTCTTTTAAACCCAAAGAAAACCAAACTCCTCCTCTTCACTCCTACTCAAAAGTCCTCTCCTCTTCATTTCTTTGTGACATCCACCAATGGTACTATAATATCTTCAGACTCTACCACCAAACTTCTAGGTGTCACCATCGACAATAACTTGAACTTCGACATCCATATCAACAATACTATAAAGACTGTCAACAAAAAAATTGGCACTCTCTGTAGGATTAAACCCTTCCTTTCTCCTACTGCCAAAACTACTATAGCTCACACTCATTTGATCTCTACACTCCTTTATGCTTCTCCAATTTTTACTAATCTAACCAAGACTAACTTTAGCAAACTGGAATTGTCCTATAATAACATTGCAAGATTTGCAACAGGAAACCCATTTAGAACCCACCATTGTATAAATCTGAATCAGCTAGGATGGTTAGAACTACAACACCTGATTAAATTTCACCAACTAACCATTGCCCACAACATTCTTTACAAGCATTCTAATACTCCTAGTTTATCTAGCCTTATCACCCCCTATAAAAATCTGAAGTCCTTACTCTCATCACACAAACTTCTTGTTTACACCTCTAAATCTAATAATAGGGCTGGGGATTCTCTCTTCTCTAATACTGTAGGTAAATCCTGGAATCTTCTCCCTAATGACCTCTCCTCACTCACTTCCTTATCACTCTTCAGAAACAGACTTAAACTTTACCTCAAATCATACTGGCTATGCCCCTGTACCAAACCAGACTAGTCATCTATCTCTTTAAACTTGACCTTGCCTATCCTCTGCTTACTATCCACTGTTACATCTTCCTTCTTATTATATTTTTCTCATGTCTCCCTTTTTTACACTATTTCACTCCTCTATACATACCTTTTTTTCAAGTAAATTCTTAGTAACATCACTACACAACTAACTTCCTTTTTCTACTATTGACTTTACCTGTATGATGTCCCTGTACCTTCAATTTGCACTGTTTATGACTCTTGCCCTCTTTGCACACCCTATGCTAACCTCTTTGCTTTACTACACGTTACCATTGTTTGATTATTTTTATTATATTTGCTATTTTTTATTACAAAATCTGCTTTTTGTTGTTTGTACTTGTATTTGTATTTTATCATGTCTTGGAGCTTATCTCCCCGGGCCTCTACTGAAAATGGACATATATCCAGTTAGACTAGCCCGGTCAACAAATGTAAAATAAAAAATAAAAAAAAAATGAGTTATAAACGTGATTAACAGGTGTATACAAGAGAGAAAATACAGATATAAACAGAATCATTAACAAAAATTGTGAAACAAAATCATAAAATAATATACATTGTGATAAACATTTGTAAAAAGGTGCCCTTAACCTTAAAATAGCATGATGCCAAATCTAGTTATATGGTAGGAGAATGAGGGAAAGGGGAAAGGAAGGACTAGAGGATAGGCAGGTCCTACTTTTAGCACAGGGTCAGGTCCTGGTAAAATAGTGGGGAGGCAGGGTAAGAGCAGGAGAGACATAGGTGAGAGTTGTAGAATAATTGCAGAATAATACATTATGAAAATATTTTAGACAATGTTGAAACAAAAATAAATGGAATAAGTCTTTTCTGTGGAAGATGTGTTGATTTTAATCAATGCAGTTATATTTACTCGTGTCATACATTATATAGACAATTTCTTTAGTTGTTCGTTCTAAAGAATACATTAAACAATTTAATCACATTTTCTTGAAGTACTTATGGCACCCAAACAGACCTAGAACAGTTTTTTGGACCTTATGTAAGAGAAAGGAAAGATGATGGAGCAGGATTTCCTGACATAGAAACTTGTGTTGTACTTTCATTTATTAAAGCAGTAGCATTTTTAAATATTATCACTTAAGACATAGGCAAACATACATTAACACAAAAGAAAACAAACCATATTAACATTTTTTTACATTTCCATTTATGTGTATTATATATCACACGTATTTTATATTGTAACCATCATCAGTACCAACATTAAATAAATTGCTGAATTCCTGCCTTCCCTTAAACTTCATTCCTCCTCCTCCTCCTTTTGAATATTTAACTTTGTGAATTGTTCCCACATTTTTTCATTTATTTCTATGTAATTTGCTTCTTACCTTTTCCAAAGATGTCTCTTTCAGTTCTTTTATCTCTTTTGTAATGTTCAATACTTAAAATACAGTTGGTTTAGATGTTGATTTTCATTTTGTAGTAATTGCTTTTTTGGCAGCTAACATGATTAAACTTAATAAGGCCTTTCCATGTCTAGGGGAATTCAGATCCTGTGTCCCAGATAAAAAAAAATTCCTTTTGTTTCATCAATTTACTTACCCAATATTTTTGGAAGAGTACTCTAGGGAATTTTTAAAATCTGGGGTATAAAAGTACCTATGCAAACACTTCCAAGCAAAGATCCTAAACCTTCTGGACTTTGTTGCATATTTGGAAGGCATACATATGTCCTCCTATTGTTCTCTTGTAAATTGCCATTTCAGTCTCTTTTCACAATCATTTCTAACCTCCTCTGATTGTTGTAGTTATCATGCAGTATTTAAAGTGCCTTACAAATTATCCCTTTTTAATAGCATCCTGTACTTTAGAATCTTCTAAAAACTCAATCAGAACAGGTATTTCACTTAAGATTCTGCTATCTCTTTCTCTTTGCCTATAATCTGATATCAATCCTTAGTAGGGAATCCCATTTCTAGCCTGCAGTCCATCCCACTCTAGTACCTTTCCCTCTCTAGTTATTTGGTTTGAATACTTTGGTTCCTTTGCCAGTTTTCTACAGTAAATCCCAGCCCCTTCTTTCCTGTTTTCTGCACCCCTGCTTGCAGTCATCCCTGTTGGCAAAATCTCTTTTCTGCATTCTTGTCTTGGCTTCGTTCTTAAAAGTGCTTTCTGCTACTTTATGAATAAAATATTCTATATGGTTGTTTTTATACTCCTTAAGGATCTACATCCAAAATGTCACTCTATCCTTATTTGTTGATCTTCTCCCTTGTTTCTTCATCATCTCTTTCCGTTTTGAATTATAACCTTCTGCTTGTGTTATGTACCTGTGCAGCTCTAAAATATCCCATCAAATCAGATAATCCTAAACTAACTTGTTCTTTTGGAAGGATTAGCTTATCCAGCATAACTCTTGCCTCTTCTGCTCCCTGATAAATTTCTTCAACTCTTTATCAGTTATTGTCCACAACTTCTACTCTGGTTGGTAATAACATGCGTGACATGTATATAAAACTGAAAGGATTAAAAGCCTTTTACTGCTTTTATTTTTCTGTTCATACACATAAACAAGACCTTCCAGTTTTTGTATTATTTTTTGTTTAGCCTCTCCCCATGTATCATTAGATGTTGTAGTAGAAGCTTTTTTATCCTTAATCATAAATAAGTCATCTTATTGTGTCCCTCTTAAATAAGGAATGTGATGTTGCCCTATCTCGTCTTCATTCTTTACTGGTTGGGTTCAGAACCGATCCTCGGTTCCGACTCAGCCTTATAAAAAAGCGCAAGGTCTTCTGCTAGCTCGTGGCTGCAAACTCTATCCCATCATGCCCTAGGAAAGTTCCCCAGACCTCGTTTGCCGCTTAAACAAGATCAAGTGCTTTGTACTGGCTCTGGCTAAGTGAAATTATTTCTTCTTTCTGATAGTGTTATATTACGTATTTTCAGGATAGTTTGTTGTTTGTATAGTTAGCTGACTCTTTAAGTAGTTTTTGAGGTGTTCGCTGCTACTGTTTTTTGTCGTTTGTCATAATTTTTATCCCCGAGGCCTTTTTTCTCCATACCCTATCCCGGCTTTATTTCTTTAGTGAAGCTCATTTTAATTAGAGGGCTGACTTATTTATCTCAACTTATCCTGATTTTTAGATTAGGCTAGCTCGTTTAAGTTAGAGGGCTGCTTGGCCCTTTTAAAGTAGGGAGCTTTTATTTTTCTTAATCAAGCTTGTTTAAATTAGAGAGCTATTAAACTTGAGTTGTTTATCTTTGGTTGTTCTGCCAGTTAGAGGGCTGCCTTTTTTTCCCTTATAAAGTGTGTTTAACATATATATATATATATATATATATATATATATATATATATATATATATATATATATATTTGTTGTTCTACTGGTTGATTTTTTGTTGTGCCTTTTTCTGCTGGTCTTTGTTGTTTTCTGGTCTTTGTTGTTGTAGACTGTAGACATTTCCAAACAAACTAAGGATGCAAAACCCTCAGGTTTTAAAAAATGCATAAAGTGTAGCCAAAAGATGTCCCTTACTGTTCACCTGCAAGAATCCTGTGCTATATGCCACTTTTTCATAGAGTTTTACTAGAAAGGAAGAACAAATTAATCCTTAAGGGATTGCTAAAGACCCCCGTTTCATATGCCATTGGAGAAGGTCAGGGTTCTTCTAAATCTAGCCTTTCCCCTTCATCCAAATCTGATAAATTGGGGAAGAGATCTTCTTCATCGGAGGCTCAGTCAGAGCTGACAAAAAAATTGTCAAAAATTTCGGCTTCGGACTCGAAGTCTGTCAGACCCGAGAAGACTTCCACCCCGGTTCCTTCAGTTTCAGACGCATTGGTGTTTCATGTATGGAGCTGGAACTGGTTTCTCCTACTTTGAGATCCCCTTTACTTCAAGCATCTAGATCACCTGCTCCCCTCCACTCAATCCACCAGGAGCCTCTCCGATTATTGAAGATACCTGTGTTTGCCAAACTCTTGTTGGATCCAACCTAGTTGGTTTCGTAACCGACCAAACCTGCCCTGTCACCATTGATTCCTCCTCTGATCCGACTCAGTACTTCGGAGCTGGAATGTATGGAACTGGTTGTAGTGGAATTGTCAGAGCCACGACCCATTCCAGGATATTCGGCCCCGACTACTGCTCCAACGTCCTCAGCTCCATCTAAACTCAAGGAGTCTAGGAGCTGACGATTTCTGGTTGGGCACAGGGAGGGCAGTCAGATCGGACAGTTGTTGCATTTGAACTTGTCTCTCGGGGCTTTGGCGTGGGTAAGCTCGGCTCCTACATTGGCCTCAGAGCCAACCCCCTTGGTTCTGGGGATGACTTCCGGTTCTCCAGAGCTTCCTTGGGTCAGGGGCAGGGTGGCCTTTGAGGTGATGAGGAGAGTGCTGTCTCCACAGGCAGCTCCACTCTCAGGTCCAGTCATTCTTCCCCCAAAGGCACCAGTGTCTGTCTCGGCACCACTACATTCACAGAGATGCGGAGACCCTAGGCCTCTGGATGCCCCATTGGGTGAACCCCTCTCTTTTGAAACCTCTCTAGAATACCCTTCTGAAGAGGTCCCTCATAAGAGACTATGTAAGAGGAAGCATTCAGACTTCCCAGAGAAGTCCATCACATCCGATACAGACTTTGACAAGTCAGAAGGATCCCCATGATTGCCCTCCGAGAATGTCTCCTTCACAGACATCCTGGAAATACTTAAGCAGAGAGGCGACTGGAAACCCATTAAACCTTCTGTGGAGGAGTCTGTATACCTGAAGACTTTTGGGTCTCACCCTTCTGCGACTTGGCTATCTCCACCTATTGATGAACTGATGGACTTAGTTTGTCGAAAGGTGTGGGAGTCTCCAGACTCAGTGGAGCCTGTTCCCTGGAGGTCAAATAAGTTCATAACATCCCCTACTGACAAAAACATCCTTACAAAGGGTGTTCCAGTAGATTCTATGGTGGTGGAGGCAGCCACCAAAAAGGAACTGTCAGAAACGTCCTCTTCTGTCCACCTGCAGAACAAGGAGTCTCAGACGATAGACAGATATGGAAAGCGCATCTTTTCTTCAGCGACTTTTATGCTCAGATCACCGAGTTATCTTACCCACTTTACCAGACTTCAGAGAGATCTCCTGAAAGAGCTAGGAGATAGTCTCCAGGGTTTAGTACATGAAGGGGTAACAGAAAAAGTTTCCTCTCAGCTCTCTGCCTTGAATTCAGTGGTAAACTCCTCCATGAGGCTCATTTCTTATGCAGCTGATGGAGCGAGTAGGGCAGTGGGTTCAGGAATATCCCTAAGGAGACATTTCTGGATGCACCTGTGTGACTTTGTGGAGACCTTTAAATCTTCTTTTGTTAATGGCTGCTTCGATGGCTCATCCTTTTTGGGCCAAAAGTCAAAGACACACTAACCAGGCGTGAACAAGAAGGAAAGACTCTCTCTGCCATAGGAGTCTGTTTTTCCCTACACTCTAGACCTTAATCAAAAGGTCAAAAGGGGGGAAAATGTGGTCCTGGAAATCCCAGAGAGCTTTCCAGGACATACGTGGTGATTCTTCCCCCAGGGGCAGAGGGGGAAGCAGTAATGGAAAATGCCAGCCAAGCAGCAGAGGGGGTCTGCAAAATCATGGCAACACGGAATCTTTCCTTGGTAAGTCCTTCCAGCGCTCCTGAAAGGAGGTCTGCCTGTCTGTCTTTGGAGGGAGTTGGGGGTCGCTTGTCTTTGTACCCAGAAGCCTCGCTAACAATAACAAAAGACAAATGGGTACAATGCATCGTATCCAGAGGTTACTCCATACCCTTTTCCTTCCCCATCCCAAACACAAAAAACACCTGGGAAGTTCCACCCAGTCAAAGGGAACAGGCAACTCTAGAAATATAAAAGTTGCTAGAGAAAAAAGTCATCCAAAAAGTCCCCACAGACCAAATAGGATATGGAACTTACTTAAGGTTCTTTTTAGTTCCAAAGAAAACAAGGGACTGGAGATGCATCATGGATCTCAGCAGATTAAACAAGTCAGTAAGAAAGTCAAAGTTCCGGATGTAGCACTGCAGTCAGTCCTCCCTTTTCTGGGACAAGATGATTGGATGTGTTCTATAGACCTCCAGGATGCGTACTACCATATAAAAACAGACAGGTGATCCAGGAGTCATTCTCACTTTCAGCTGGGAGCCAGTCACTACCAGTTTTGAGCTCTGCCCTTTGGTCTCACTACAGCCCCCAGAGTGTTCACCACTTTTATGGCAGTAGTCACAGCTCACTTGAGATGGTTAGGATTCTGGGTGTTTCCGTACATAGACGACTGGCTTTTAACCACCACCACCGAGTGTCTACTAACAAAAGCGAGAGACACCACCTTGCACCTCTGCTCTCAACTGGGAATCACAATAAATTATAAAAGATCTGCCTTATTGCCATCTCAACTTATTGTTTTTATAGGAGCAGATCTAGACACACAAAAATGATGGCAAAACTTCCACCAAAGAATTCAAGTCCTACAACTTCAAGTCAGAAACTTACTTTTCAAGACAAAAGTACAAGCGAGAGCAGTCCTAAAAATTTTGGAGACCATGGCAGCAGCAATAAACTTGGTTCCATTAGCACATTTGCATATGAGAATTCTGCAGTGGCTACTGTTCACTCAGTGGTCCATGCAGGAACTACCCATGTCCCACCAAAATTTAATAGAATCTTGCAAGAGAGACCTTCGTTGGTGGCTTCGCTCCACTCATGTAACCTTAGGTCGACCATTTGTCCTTCCACAACCTTTAGCCACAGTGACCATGGACGCTTCCCAGATGGGAGGGGGGCATTATCTGGGAAGGACAGTCTAAGGCACTTGGCAGGATCATGAGGCCCATTTGCACATCAGTGTCCTAAAGATGAGGGCGGTGCTTCTAGCATTGCAAACATTCCAAGACTCTCTTCCACTAGGAACTATTGCAATACAGACAGACAACATGTCGGTTGTGTGGTACATACACAAACAAGGATTAACCAGGGCTTACCCCCTTTGTTGGGAGGCTCTGAGAGTATGGCAGTGGGCGACCTCCTCCCAACGATTTTTGGTAGCAATGCACATCCCGGGGAAATCCAACGTGATACCAGACAGACTCAGCAGAGCAATTCTGATGTCTCATGAGTGGTCCCTAAAACAAGAAGTAGCAGAGATAATTTTCCACATTTCCACAAATGGGGCCAGTCTTGCTGCGACCTTTTCATCATGTCCATGAATGCCAAATGCAGCAGCTATTTTGCCCTTATCCCCCCCTGCGGAAGTCACCAAGGGATGCACTTGTACATGATTGGCCCTTATGTTTCTTCTACACTTTCCCTCCTATTCCGTGGATACCCAAAGTCCTCCAGAAAGCCAGCTCCTTGGGAAGGAATTTGATACTTGTCGCCCTGTACTGGCCTCATCAAATCTGGTTCTCCTTCCTGTGGCCTCATCTACAGGAGGAGCCTTGAATTCTGGACCCAGTTCCAGACCTTCTGACACATGCATTGGGGAAGCTCCACCCATCCCTTCAAACCCTCAAATTAACAGCTTGGCTGCTCCATTTGCAAACATAGCCAGGTTTGCTGACTTGTCTATATCAGTGAAATATATCTTGATCTCATCTCATAAGGCTTCAACGAGGAAATTATATATGAGTAAAAATGGAAGAGATTTTCTTCTTGGGCTTTGAATAACTGCATTGATCCCTTCTCTGCCCCTATAGCTTCCACACTAGAATTTTTGGCAAAACTATTTAATGAAGGCGTAGCTGCAGCTACCATTCGAGTTCAGTTAGCAGCGATATCAAATTTCCATATAGGTGATTTGGGGCCGAATATGATGTCCCACAGACTTTGCAAAGCATTTCTTAAGGGCACCTTTTTACTAAGACCACCCATTAAAACCCCTCCAGCACCATGGGACCTGAATTTTGTCTTATCCCATTCTTCCTCCCATTTGAACCGCCATCATCCTCTGACCTAAAGTATTTGACTTGGAAAACAATTTGTTTGATAGCTATCACTTCTGCTGGAAGGGTTTTAGAGCAACAAACATTGCCTATAAAGCCCCCCTGCATGCTTTTCCACAAAGACAGAGTGTATCTATGAACAAGCCCATCCTTTCTACCCAAAGTATGCTCAGAATCTAATTTAAACCAATCCATAGACCTACCGTTTTTTTCCCCAACTGTGGCAATAAGGCAGAATATATGCTACATCAATTAGATGTACATAGACAGTTACGTTTCTACTTAGGTAGAATGAAGGATTTTCAAAAGTCTGATCAATTATATGTATCATTTTCAGACCACAAGAAAGGTGCTCCTGTTACTAAAGTTACACTTTCAAAATGGCTTTTAGTCTGCATTACCTTTACCTACAGAACTCAAAACAAAGAATTCCCCGACAAAATAAAGGGTCATTCTACTAGAGCCATAGGAACCTCTTCTCCTTTTCTGGCGAGACTGCCAATTGATACCATTTGTGCCGCAGCAACATGGGCAAAGCCTCATACCTTTATCACTCATTACAAAGTGGATTTGGCCTCCAGGAACAGGGCCTCTTTTGGATCCACTGTTCTGAAGAATATTCTCCCTTGAGCCACCTAAGGAAAATGGTGCTAGGGACGCTGTCCCAACCAGTAAAGAATGAAGGCGAGATAGGACAACATCACATAAAGAAGTTATGTACTCACCATAACATTCCATGTGTATTGTCCATCTCTCCTTTATTCTTACATCCCACCCTCCTTTCCTCCAGCCTTTTGTTCCTGGAGAACCAAGCGGATACAATTCATAACAAATGTTCTCTGGCCTTCTTCATTGCTCTGTAAGGTAGGAGATAGCTCATGTGGTACTCTTAGTTATATCAGCAAACAAGATCTGGGGAACTTTCCTAGGGCATGATGGGATAGGGTTTCAGCCGCAAGCTAGTAGAAGACCTCGAGCTTTTGTATAAGGCCGAGTCGGAACCGAGGATCGATTCCGAACCCAACCAGTAAAGAATGAAGGCGAGATGGACAACACACATGGAACTTTATGGTGAGTATATAACTTCTTTTTTTGCTGAACAAATTCTTATGTGGTTATATAAATTACAGCTATAGCCTTTTATTTTCATTAATTTTTTATCCCAAAAACACTTGACACCGTCTCAGAATGTTCCACAACACTTAGATGTCCTTTTCTGTTTTTATCGGAACAAAATAATATTGTCTGAAAATTAAGCCAACTTTTCTTGATTACCATACAAATTAGAGTCTTCCATTTCTGAGTCCCTTATTTTCTTTGACAGTGGTTCTAAATGTAACGCAGATAACAAATGGAAAAGAGGACACCCCTGCCTGGTTCCTCTGTTCAGACATAACTATTGGACAGGAACTAACCCACAGACTTTCATTTTTGGTTCTGATCCATCAAATATCCTCCAAATTATCTGTGTTATTGTGTCAGGGAATGCAAATGCTTCCATTGCCTTTTTCATAAAATCGGAGCTTACTCTGTCAAATGCTTTCTCTGCATCTAGACCCACCAACAATAGTAGTATTTTCTTACATGTATTTTTCCTGTGGATCATCTTTGTTCTGTTAATGCTGTCAAATGTTTGCTTGCCCTCCACAAAACCAAAGTGAGCCATATCTATCAACTTTGGCAACAAGTTTGCCATTCCTTTAGCCGTTATAGACATAAGCACTTTATAATAATGGTTTAGAATCAAAATGGGCCTTGATGAAGCTGGATCTGATGGGTCTTTACCATCTTTAGGTATTACAGCTACCACAGCTTTCTTTTAGGATGTTGATATTTCCCTTCATTTTAAAATACTATTAAAACCTTCCAGATCTTTATCACTTTCCTCCCTCCTAGCTTCCAAACTTCCACAGGAATGCAGTCTATTCCTGGAGACTTTCCTATATATTGGTTATACATCACCGTTTTTATATCGCCTACTGCTATTCTAACTGTTAATGACTGAGCCTCATCTAAATTTAACTTTGGTATATTTAATTCATCCATACATATTTCCATTTGAGATTTTTCTTGATTTCCACATTTCTCTGCTTTATACAGATTTTCATAACATTTTCAGAATGTTTCTAATACCTCTACAGGATATCTGGCTATTTTCATTTTTATAGGCTTCCTAAGTGTAGATCAGTGCCTGTGTGTGTATGTACCTTTAAGAAGCTATCCAAGGGCATGCACAAGTGTGTAAATACTGAGTACATGCAAGCTTGACTGCCATTTTGCAGTAAGCTGTTGAGATCAGTTTGTTTATATTTTATGATGCTGCTATCCATCCTGATGTTTGTCTATGTAATAAAACATCTAAACGAACTACCCCACCTGCTTGTCAGCGACATGGTGTCAGAAGAGGCATGTCTAAAAGGGCTTGGTGTCAAAGGAAGCATGGTCAAAATAACTTATTCTCATAAAGAGCTCCAGTTTCTTCAATTTGAGTTCGAGAGGCACTCTGTTGGTATTGGAGGAATATTTCACATTAAACAGAACATGCTGGAGGGATAGATTCTTGTCCCAGAGACTTCCCATACTCTGGAATAAACTACCTATCTATATCAAACAAAGCTCCTCATTAGCACTTTTCAAGAAAAATCTTGATGATTGGATGGGAAATAGGAAATTCACCCCGGGGACTGTGGCTCTGCTTGACAATGGCACAGGAAAATAATTTTCTTGGGTGGCAAAAGCCAGGTTACCTTTTTGGCTGGGCTTGTATAGGTCCCAGGGCCGATAGCCTAGTACCTACCTATGAATATGGAAGAGTGGATCATCCCTACTGCATGTATAATTCACAAAACAGGTCAGAAATGAATTTCATATGTTAAAACTTGCTCAAATAATTTTTTATTCACTAAATATGAAATGAGGCATACAGTCAGAGCAACGCACCACTAGGCCAACTCAGCTCTCATACAGAACGCTCTAAACAATATTCGAATAAACCAATATGTCCGATATTCATAAAAATATTTAAATTACTATGGAAAATGTTTGAAATAGAGTCAGAATTACATAAAATAAATGAGGAAACGACCATATTTCGCTAAGAACATATTTTTCTTATTAAAGACATCCGAGTTATCAGAAGTGTATAAAATGTTTGCATGTTTGTGCAGTATTTCAGTACCGTTATTTTGCAAAATACAGCAATTTCAGTGCATATTTTGCAAAGTACAGTGTTTCAAAGAGTTCATTGTGCATTTGAATGTTACTACAAGCTCACTGAACACTTTGTAATGTACATAATTACAAGAGCCGTATTTCTCAGTGTGTTTGTGCATACTTTGTGGGCATGGCTGACAAGTTTCAAAAACCCAGTGCACTTGTGTTTGACAATAATACTGCAGAGAACTGGAGAATGAACAAGAGTACGACATTTTCATACAGGCTGCATTTTCTGATAACGATGACTGTACAAAGCCATTTATTCCACTTAATTTAGCTGGTCAGAAGCTATTGAAAGGGAGTGTACATTTGTGTATGCACCTGCTATCTTTGCAGGAGAGAGGGAAAAACATCATATTGTTGTACCCGCCGAGTCAAGGGAGGACTCTTACTGCTTAAAATGTAAATTTAGAGAAATGTGTAACCCAAATACAAATGTTACAATGGAAAGGCACTTATTTTATACAAGAGATCAAAAGCCTGGTGAAACTTTTGCAGCATATATAACTCCAGAGTTCGCACAGTCTCAGTGAAGCATAAGAGTGAGTCAGCAAACTCAAAGCATGGGCCCCCACCCAGTTTCATTGCCAACTGTTGTAATTGTGGTGGAAATCATGAATCTAAAAAGGGCAAATTATTAGCTTTGGGTCAACAGTGCCACAAATGCAATAAGTGGAATAATTTCAAGAGCTTTTGTAAATCAAAAGGCCCACAGTCTTTTATTAAAAGCGAACATTTTAAGAAACAAGTTTATCAATTATAAAGCTGCAGCCCTACTTTTTATGTTGATGGTGTGTCAGTGCTTTATGAAACAGTCAATACAGTAGATTTAAGGGCAAAGAATGAAGTATTTTGTACTGTTCCGATAAATGGCAAATCCATAGTGCTCAAAGCTGACACAGGTTCCAAGTGCAATGTTATGTCAGCAAAAACATTTGCTAGTGTGTGTCATGGCAAAAGGCTCGGTTTGGCAAAGTGTGCGAAGCTTGTTGCTCATGGTGGTGAAGAATTTCAGATTGAAGGTTCAGTAGTGCTTTCATGTTACTCTGCTGGGACATGTCACTACTTTTTTATTTTTTGTGGTCAAGAGGCACGTTCAGTCATTACTAGGGCTCAGAGACCATTTGAAAATGGGGCTGCTTTTATTTAACAGGGAAGTCCATCATGTTAACTGAAAAGGCCACTACTATAATTTTGCCCAGTATATTTTTTCCACCTCTGCAATCTTTTCCCAGACAAACTAGGGAAGCTTCCAGTTGTGTACTCCATGAAGGTAGACCCAGATGTCAGTTAAGTTATCAGGCCAGCTCGGAAAGGTCCAGTAGCCATGCAAGACAGAGTCAAATCTGAGTTAGACATAATGGTGCAACAAGGTGTGATTTTTTTTTTCCCAGTTGGTTTGTGTGCTCCTACTGAATGGGTATCTTCCATGGTGGTAGCTCATAAGAAAGGCTCAGATGATCTCAGAATATGTATTGATCCATGTGATTTAAACAAAGCACTAAAAAGACATCATCCAATGAGCACAGTCAAAGAAGTCGTAGTTCTGATGCCAAATGCCACTGTTTTTTGTGTCTTGGATGCAAAGAGTGCATTTTGGCAAATTCAGCTTGACAAGAAATCATCATTGCTCACTATGTTCAGTATTCCACTTGGCAGGTACAGATTTTTGAGAATACCATTTGGGATAAATTCTACAGATGAAGTCTTTCAACGTGCAATGGAGCAAACTTTTTCTGGGTATCCTTGTGCTACTATAGTAGACATACTAATAGGAGGTAATGGTGAAGCTGAGTATGACAGAAACCTCAGAAAAGTTCTGGAAAGAGCAGGTCAAGTGAATCTTCAGCTCAATCCACAGAATTGCATATTCAGGCTACAAGACGTTACCCTGTAAACAAACAGCCATTCTCGACATGCCAGCTCCAGGTAATATTCAAGTCCTGCACTGTTTTCTTGGCATGGTTAACTACCTAGGCAAGTTCATTCCAGATCTGAGCCAACTTTCAGCACCACTTAGAGAGCTGACAACATAAAGATGTGTCATGGTCTTGGTTAGAGCAACATCAAAGAGCATTTGATGTCCTGAAACAGAGAATTGCTAGTCCACCAACTCACAGATATTATGATAGTCACAAGCCAGTTACTCTTTCATGTGATGCTTTGAGATTCAGTCTAGGTGCAGTCATTCTACAAGAGGGTCAACCTGTTGCCTATGCATTGAGAAGTCTTACCTGAACTGAAATGCTGTATGCTCAGATCGAGAAAGAGCTTTTGGCAATTGTGTTTGTATGTTCGAAGTTCCATGATTATGTTTATGGTAGACCTATCCAGATCAAAACAGACCACCAACCCCTAGTCACTATTTTGAGAAATCCTATGTATACAGCTCCAGCCAGACTGCAACGTATGATGTTGAGATGGCAAAAGTATAATTTCACTCTTGTCTGCAAGAAAGACAAACTTCTTTATCTTGCTGATACATTGTCCAGATTGCCCAGAAACACAATTGAACAGCATAAGAATGAGAACAATGATTTTGAAGTCATGGAAATGAGAAATCTTTCTTCCACGCTTCTTGATGAGCTGAGAGATCACACAGCCACAAATCCAATTTTACAGAGGCTCAAACACTTTATTAAACAAGGATGGTCGTTAAAGCAGTCTAGTTTACCGCAAGAAGTACAACCTTATTTTACATACAAAGATGAGATTTTGACTGACAAATGTATCTTTATGAAAGGTCCGAAAGTAATTGTTCCAAAGTCCTTGCAACAAGAGTACATTACTATCTTGCATTGTGGTCACCCAGGAACTGACTGCACCAAAAGAAGGGAGAGAGGTCTAGTATTTTGGCCTTCTATGTCACTAGATATTGAGAGAGTCTATCATCTTGTTCTGTGTATAATAGTACTAAGCACATTAGCAGAAGAGCCACTTCAGCTAGACCAGATTCCAACTACATTGTTCGACAGTGGCTACTGACATTTTCAAATGGAATGGTCAGCATTATTTGGTGTTAGTAGGCACTTATTCTAACTGGTTCAAGATTCACCTACTTCCTAACCTAGCATCCAGTACTGTCATTACTAAGATGAAGCATTATTTTGCAGTCCATGGTAGTGCACACAAAGTTATTTCTGACAATGGCAGGCAGTTTACAAGCCAACAGTTCAAAAGATTTGCAGAAGAGTGGGACTTTACTCATGTCATGAGTAGCCCAGATTATCCGCAGTCAAATGGTTTGGCAGAAAGTGCAGTTTAAAGTGCAAAACAGTTACTAGAGAAGTCAAAATGAGACAATAGTGATGTTTTCTTGAATCTTAGAAATATTCCTTGTGATAAACATCTTGGTTCACTTGTTCAGAGATTTCTGTTGAGGCAAGCCAGAACCACGTTACCAATCAGTAGTCATTTGTTGGTTCCATGTGTTAAGAACAACAGGTCAGTGAAAACCAATCTGTTGAAGAAGCATTTAACCCAGAAGCCTTACTATGATAAGGCCAGCAAACTGTTCAATCCATTATGAGAAGAAGTGGTAAGGATGCAGATGTCAAAAGGTTATGATCGGATTGGAGTTGTGATGAATATTTGCCCGGAGCTGAGATCATACATTGTGGAATCATAACGAGTAGAGTTTAGGCAGAATCAGAAACATTTGATGCCAGTGTCTGAGTCTATACCACAGCGCATAGCATGTGAGAGAGACTCTTTATCTCAGAGTGAGTTGTCCAGTGTTCCAGTTCAAGAAGAAGTTCCAGAGAATATTCCCGTTCCTTTGATGAATCCAGAAGTGTTTGATATGAGTTCTTCACCAAGAACTATCCCTGTTGCTAAACCCAGTTTGTTACCAGATCCAGTTGCATCTCCAGACCATGTTATAGATACATGGCAACATAGGCATGAACAGTGTGTTTGTTTCTAATGTCTATAATAATGCATGTCTAACTCCAATGTTGTTTTACTAAGGGCAGTCTTTTTTAAGAGGAAGGATGTAGATCAGTGTGTGTGTATGTACCTTTAAGATGCTATCCAAGGGCTTGCACAAGTGTGTAAATACTGAGTACGTGCGAGCCTGTCATTTTGTAAGCTATTGAGATGTAAGCAAGTATGTATGTAAGGTCTGTGTGTTAATCATTTTGTTTATATTTTGTGATGCTATGTATCCTGATGTGTTTCTATGTAATAAAACATCTAAACAAACTACCCCACCTGCTTGTCTTTTGTGTTAGAGAGAGAGAGACGAGCGACATTAAGGTTGGCAACAACTCCTTCTACTTTATGTTGCCTGAGTCATTGTGCTAAAAGGTTTTGTGCACTGGAGTTGTTATGAAAAAACATTTGCTTAACAGCAATCTTTCTAAACTCATGCATATTATCCAGCTAGTCCTTTATTTTTTCTTTAGCACTCTGCAGTACGTTAACCTTTATCAGTCCTTCTAAATAATTCTTGTTACTTCTTAACCATATGTCTTTTTTATTTCTACCCTATATTTAAATTTCACTTTCATTTTATGTGACTCCCTGGCTATATTTTCTGAAGATATTTCTATCTTCCCTAATAACTCCCAAATAATTTCTACTAGCCATTCTTTGAATTCCTCTTTTTTAACAAATAAGTGGTGAAGTGCTAGTATCTCATTTGTACTTTATTACCCTATTTTTTAGCTTGGTTGTTATTGGCACATGATATGAAATGGTTATTGGATGTATATCAAAACTTTCAGTTAAGTGCACATGTTCCTGTGAAATATAATTTTTGCTTAGTCTAGCCTAGTTATTGTACATTGGGGAGTAATATGTAAATTTTCTCCAAGTTCCTACTACTGAATTCACATCTTCCATACCAAATATTTTCATAAATTTCTTCAAAAATTGTTTTCGATATGGTCAGATTTCTACTGGTTGAGAGATCATGTTATGACCATAATAAGATCCATCTTATTTGTTCTTTATTTGATTTGGTACTGTCTAATAATGTGTTTTTGTTTGGTGATGGCCTGTATTTACAACACGTGAGGGTAGAGATGGGCATTAGCTGTGGCAAGAGTTATGCCATCATGGTCATGGCTAGCTGGGAACTGGAACATGTGTTGTATGATAGGAATCCGTATAGGAGCTGTGTCTTATTTAGGTACTGTCATGTGTTGATGACATTTTTACGATTTAGCAGGGATCCAGGGATTTGTTACTTGACTTTGTTGCCTATCTACATAGTACATCCAGTTTTTTTGAAAATTACCATGAACTAGTCAAGTAACAGCACTGAGTATTTGAATTTTAACATTACTAACAATGATGGTGTTTTATCAACTGTTCGCTAAGGTGAGCAGTGTTTTACATAAGTGCGGAATGCGTCCGAGTTATGTACATAAAAATGTCGTGAAGAACCAGTTTTATAGGGCAGACAGACTTTGTAACCGAGATTCAGACATGCTCAGTATGTTTGATGGGCTAAAGAATAATTTTTTGAGTAGAGGTTATCATGAAGATGAGATTAAATGTGTTATTGAGGAAGTTCTTGCACACAGGTGTGATACTGCCAGACCATTTTTTTTCTGAGAAGTGAGAAGTCTTCATCTAGTAATGCCTCTCAAAATGTCATGAGGATGAATTTGACATTCTTGAACAATGTTCTTTTGGTGTGTGATGCAATTAGGAGAAATTGGACTGGTTTAATGGCTGACGAGAGATGTGAGTCACTACTTGGTAGTGTACCATGTTTCAGCTGTAGGAATGGTTATTCCCTGCAGAGGAGATTGTGCTTTGACTCTTACAATGCAGTCAGACCTGGCTGTAATAGATTAGGTACTGTAATGTATAGATCCTGTGCAATGTGTAGATATATTTCCACTGATAAGTCTTTTATTCATCCTGTTACCATGCATGAATATAACTTTAGTTTTTATGCTGACTGTTGTGCATCTAGTTTACCTAGTAAATGTACTTTGTGTTCTTCTTTTTATGTGGGCAAAACCAACAGGTCCCTAAAGGAGCGCATTAGGGAGGACATTAGTGATAACAGAAAGAGCGATGTCAGAAGTGCGCTTTCTAAACATGTGATGAATACTAGTAGTGACCACACATTTTGTTTTCTTGTTTTACAATTTTGTAATGAGAACAAGAGGGGTGGTGATATAAAGCTACGAACCAAGAGGCTTGAAATTGACTAGAGACTTAGGCTGAAAGCACACAAGAAATCAGGTCTGAATAATATTGTTCCTTTAAGGGTTAAATTGAAATTGTTGAATTGTTAATTTGTGAGTTATATAAGCCTTCTGATGTGAATTGTCTAATGGTCTGAGGAAGCATTATTGCATTGTGAATGCGCTTACCATTGTTATTGAATTTTATTTTGTTTTATTTTATTAAAGTATATAGTTTTATGATTTTATTCTTTGTTTCTGCCATGTTTAGATGGATATACTTTGTTTCATTTCATTTAGTGGTTTGTTTTAACCAGCTTTTATCCATTGATCTGTTTCTTTGTTTATATTTTTATTATTATTTTTCAAAAATCTTCCCTGTTATATTTTCCCTTCTATGTCCCCCAGATATAGCCTCACTGTTGCCATTTAAATTCCATTCCCCACCCTTAAGTACTTCTCCCTATTAAAAGATGATTATTCCCCCAGAATTTTCTTAAGCTGCATTGTAGCAGTTTTAGGTGGAATATAAATACATGCCAGTGTAATCCTCCTTCCTTGCCACTAGTCCCTTACTACCAGTAATCTTCCGTTATGTTTTTCCCTCTTCTATTACTATTAGAGCTCCACTAGCAATTAAAATAAGTACTCCCCCTTTTCTTTGTCCCAGATATTCTGCTAACATCCTAAAATCCTTTCTGTATCAAATTCAAGTACTTTGTTCTTTCCAAATGTGTCTCCTGTATTATAGCTATTTGCACTCTGCATTTCTTAAAATAGTTCAGTACTCATTCTTTTTTGTATATACCTTTGACACCATTCATGTTCCAAGATAATGTGGAAAGTGTTGCTATTGTGATGTGAAGTTATTGTTCCCACCTATTATGTATAACAGCTTTTTTGATGTTTATTTTCAGCTTTTTGTGTTTCATGCATGCGCTAATGTTTGCAGGCTGATCTTTTATACAGTTGTTTCTTGTCATTTAAACCTTTGTCACTTCTTACAAGACTTTATGTTTTAATGAAAATCCTCAAAAAAAAAAAAAAAAAAACACACCCCCTAGAGTACTTCCATAACATATTAGCTTAATATTAACAAACATCCAAAATTATGTACATCTTCAAATAATGGAGTTTAACCTTCCTAATAAGAACAGTTGTCCCAAATTGGCAGCTACACCTGCAGGCTTTAAATGTCCTATAATTTTGTCCATGCTAAGATACATGGTACAGCTTATGCTTCTACTTAGACTGTTTTGTTTTTGTCTTGTCTTTATTCCTCTCCTAAATGTAGAAAACAACTTGAATGCTTTCAGGAAACATTAATGTTTAGCCTTAAAAAAAATATTGCCCTCTTATCAGATATGTAGTTGAATTCAAATACAAGCTTCTCTTGTTACACTGTAAATATTTATTTGCTAAAGGAAAACTTTTCATTATATTCAGTATTCCCTTATTTACTTGCTTCCACTTAAAATGTGTTGTTAGATCAAGCCAAGGGGCTTAATGTAGTCATTCCCGTACAGAAGTAAGAAAAAGCATATCAACTTTATGTATATCATGATATGCATACTGTTATACTCATCTTCACCTCAGCATCCCAAGATTACAGCCTACTGTCTTAAATATGCTTTTGTCCAGGTTTTCTTCTCTTTTTCCATTGCAATGCCTACATTTCCTAAAGCTAAAAATGAAGATGGAAGAAGAAAAACGGGACACCTGTTAAATTTAGTATCCTTATAACACACAAAAATAAATGAAAATGTTTTACTATATAACATGCAGTTTATGCCATGAAGTATTTCATAAAAATGCTGTTAAAAACAAAAATTGTTTTACTTACAGTTACCTCTTTCCTTCCTCTTCCCTTCCCTTTTAATGTTCTTCCAAACATTAATGACATGGAATTGGGAAATGCTTTGGAGTCCTCTTCAAGTTTAACAAAGTCAAAAAAGTTCAATGTTGCCAGTTTTTTCTTGTTCAGCCATATTTCACAAAATGGATTGATGCTTTGTAATTCTACATGTATTCATTAATTTCCTGTTAATCACCATCTCCCAACTCCAGTCTCTGGTTCATTTTCATTGTACTCTCAATTCTTCTAGCCATCTCCTGTGCTTTTCTCTCTCAACCATTTTCCTTTGGAACATTGGAAAATATTTCATAGGCAAAGTCTTTCTATGAGCTTTATTGTCAGCCGAATAAGAAGCAGAGTCCCCTTCTGCTTGATAGCTCACTTTGTGTTGGACAAACTTTTATATTTTTTCCTTTGCCTGTTCTTCATCAACAAATGAGTTTAATCTCTTGGAAAAAATGTTCTGACGATAGCTGGATACAGCAGCTTGAATCTCATACCTGCTTCTCAACATTCCCTGACGGTTGGAATAAATTTGCTCCTCTTCTGCCTGGTAATCATTTTCCATAAACACTCCTCTATCTCCAACTTTTAGTAGTTTGCCCTTCTCTCACGGTTTTGTCAGAATTACCTTGTTATGCTGGTAGGATTGCATCTTGGATGTTATCTCATGGCCAGATTTGGAGCATGCACACCATGTGCCCTTTTAATTAAAAACCACAGCTGTGGAATACCAGTCCAGTTGCTTATTCGGGCTTTCATAAAATTAATACAGTCTGTTCCTTCCAGTTTCTGTGGTATACCAGAAAATCTTAGATTTTTTCCTATGTGCTCTATCCTCTAATTCTACGATTTTTGAAACATCTCTTCTTGAGCAGTCTAATACTCAGACATCCTTTTCTCCATTTCAGCCTCTGATTGTTGCAGTTTTATCAGTACATTTGAATATCTGTTTAAAGCTTCTTCCATTTTTCCAGCCTTTTCTTATTTGAGTTGATGTAAACTTCCAGCATTATTTTTATTTTAATCAGTTCTAAGCAGATTTGACTTATTTTTCCAATAGATTATTGGAAGGCATGTTTTGCACCGGATTCACTTTAGAAGCTCGAAATACTGAAATATCTAATTTCAGTATTTCGAGCCCTTAAAGTGGAAACTTGAAAAGAACGAAAAGTCAGAAGCACAAAATTCAAAATCTCGCATAACAGAGATTTTGAATTAGCGCTTCTGGTGTTTTGCTGTGGTTATGGATTCAGGTAAGTGTTTATGTGTTAAGGGTTTTGGATAGGGGCTGTGGTGTGTGTTGGTGTGTTTTGTTACTGTGATGTGCGTGTGCGAGGAGAATGTAGCTTGTGCAGTGGTGTTTTGTGTGTTTTTGTATGTAGTGTGACCTCAGAGTTAGAATATTTCAGTAGGGGGGGTGTGGGGGGTGCAGGGTGGCTTGCCCCCCTGCTTTTATGTAGGACAGAGCTTATGTTTGTGTGATGGGAGGAAGGTGTATGTTTGTGTACACTAGAAGTGGTAATTCAAAATCTCTGGTATGCGAGATTTTGAATTTTGCACTTCTGAGTTTTCGTTCTTTTCAGGTTTCCACTTTATAGCCTGGACATAACTGCATTTCAATATTTCATTATTTTAAGGATATAAAGTGAATCCCTTGCAACATATCTAGAGCTTGAACTTCTTTTTGCTGCACAGCTGGAGGATTCTTCCCAGCCAGTGTTTTCTCACCTTTTGTGGTTGATTTTCTTTCAGGTTCTCTAACTTTTTCTTTGTTTGCATCCAGACAGTACACTTGCTAGCCAGTAAATGAAATGTATCCAAAAAGACAAATTCACTGGCTCTGTTTTCTGAGTTTTTAACACTTTAAGAGCTGAAGTTAAGCAGTTACTCAGTGTGCAGCCATCCTGGAAGCCTATTCTACAGACTTCTTGAGTGCCACTGAATATTTGCTAATGGAAATTAAAAATTAGGTAATATCTTTGCAGATATAAGTAACTTAACATTTTAGGCTTTCATCATTTTGTCTTTTTTCAAGACTAATTGCTTACAAAAACACATGTTTATAGCTTATGACAATGGCATTAATCTAGATGCTGTCCTTTGTAAAAATGAGAAAAATTACTTGATTTTACATATATTATTAGTGCACTTATACACCCCACCCCAGCAGCCCAAGAGCACAGCATATTAACATCAAACTTGGTTTTGTCTATCCTTTTTTCTCTTTTTATACAGCAAGATCTATATTTCTTACAACCCAGAAAGACTTGTTTACTTTAATGCATCTTTAACACATACACCAGTCACTGAAAATACTTTTCTCCACATTTAAAATACCCCTGTTTACACACTACACAAAACTGCTTTAGTATATATACCATGCAGTTTATATCATGAAATGTTTTATTCAAACATTAATAAGAACAACAATTGTTTTACTTACTGATATGTTTTTCTCCTTTAGTGTCCTTCTAAATGTTAATAACATGAAGTGGGATATATGTCTTGCAGTTCTCCCACAAGTTCAACAAAGTCATCAAAAGTCCAGTCTTTTTCAGCTACTTTTTCTTGAAAACCCATACTTTGCAAATGTGATGCTGTATAGTCTTCCATTTATTCACTTGTTTCAGTGTTGCTGGTCTTCTTCTTGATCATCTGCTTCTCTCAACACCAGACTCTGTTTCAAGTCCAAGGTACTCCTGATTCTTCTAGTCAACTTCTCCACTTTTTTCTGTCTCTCAAGCATTTTCCTTTAGAACTGTGAAAAAAGGTTCCACTGGCAAAGTCTCCCTACAAGCTTTATTGTCAAAAGAATGAGATGCAATGTCCTGTTCTGCTTGCTTGGCTCACTTTTTGTTGAATAAACTTTATTTCCTCCTTAGACTCGCCTGTATCCAAATATGTCTTTATCCTTCAGGAAAATATTTGGAAGACAGCTGGATACAACAGCTTGAATCTCACACCTGCCTTGGGACATTCCTTGATTGTTGGGATAAATTTGCATCTGATGTTGTCAATTTTCATTCTGTCCTCAGACCTGTGGGTTCAGATCCGACTCGGCCATTGCAATAGCTTGTGGCAACCAAAAAACTCTTGAGCTCTTCACTTACCCATAATGCACCCTTCTAAGTTACCTCAGATTTCATTTTAGCTTTGCGAAGATGTGGTTCTCCAATTACTCTCGGGCAGCTAAGTGATTTTTCAGTATTATTTCTCATGTTATTGTCTTCTAAACTTCCCTTATAAGTTTCATTTAAACTTTCTTCTATTCCCTTACCTTAATGATCAGCTTAATTTAATAGTTTAAATATTTTTCTCTCTTCTTCTTATAGAAGTACCTTATGATACTATTGCTAGCATCTTTTTTCTTTCTGCACTTTTTTAGTGTAGCGGTCTTTGCCATTGTTGGTATTTTTTTCTCGAGTTCTTGTTTTCTTCCCTTTCTTCAAAAAAAAAAAAAAAAGATAGAGAGTAGAATAATTTGTTTATCTTCTTGTGCTGTATTTTTTTCTGTTGTAATGGCAGGTAAAGACAAGCCGTCTGACTTTAAAAAGTGTGGTCATAAAATTCCTGTTAGTGACTCACATACCTTGTATGTGTATTGCCTCAGCCCCCTTCACCTGCAGGACGACTGTGCTATCTGTCATGCATTCAACCACAGAGCATTGGTCGAAGACAAAAATAAGCTTTTATTAAAAGGTCTTTGGCCTTCCTCCTTTGGTTAGGCAATTTCTGGAGCTACACCAAAAGAAATGGAAAGAAAAGTCTAAACAATCTAGCCCTGCTTCTTCCTCATCCTGTAGAATCTCAGACAAAGGAAGAAAAAGACCTAGTTTGGAGCTGACTTCTCCATCGGATCCTGCTGTTAAAAAAGTCAAGAAATCGGATCCGACAGTTTCATCAGATCTGAAGGCAAAAACTAAACCTGAAGAACTGACTATTTTGGATCTGCCCCAACCAAATAGGAAAGACTCTTCAGATCAGATATACCTTCCTAGGACTCGATATTCACTATCATTTGACCCGGTCCCTTCGAAGGTCCCATTTCCCTTCCTGGAGAGACCTAAATCTCCATCAGTCATGTCAGCTCACTCTTCCAGGAGTCTCTCCATAGAAGACTTAGAAAGACTAGTGAAGAGGATTCTCTGGGTGCAGGGTATGATAGGGGTTCCTTTGGCTCCTTCCCCTTTGGGTCAGAAGCTCCATGCAGGTGTTACCTCTCCACTTATGCTTCCTCTGACTTCCTTTGAAGCATCGGAGCCATTGAATCCAAACTGCATGGTATCATCCATATCAGATCCAAGGTTTTCCCTTTCCTCGGATCCGATGTTTGCTATGAGTTCTTCCTCCCAGTCAGAGCCAGAGGCCTCTTGGCCTTAGAGGCCTTTTTGTCTCTGAGGTAATGGACACGGCCCTGAGATTTTCAGAGCCATCTCTACATCTCCTAGCCTCGGTTTGGACCAGCTCGGCTCGGGCTTTAACCTCTGGGAGATTGTCTTTCAAGCGGGAGGGGAATTCGTCTGAGAGGCATTCCCTCTCTGATCCGAAGTCCTTCCCTTCTCAGGGACAGTCAGCCTTTGAGGCTCTGAAGAAAGCCATGTCTACCTCTGCAACTCAGACACTGCCTACCCCCTCAGATCCGCTACCTTCACCTTTGACAACTCTGCACATAGTTTCGTACTTGGATCTCCCTCAGGATCAGTGGGCACCAAAACTCCAGACCCAACAGGGTTCTCCCACCCTTTCTAATACCTCTCTGTAACATCCTAAGGTGGAGGTTCTTAAGAAGAGGTCATGTAAGAGGAAACACCAGGACTCCACTGAGGAAATCATCCTGAAGACACAGACTTTCATGAGGGCAAAGGATCCCCAAGGTCACCTCCAGATGATGTCTCCTTTGGAGACATTTTAGAAATCCTAAAACAGAGAGGTGTGTTGAAGTCCAGAAATCCTTCGTCTGAGGAGTCTGTGTATTTGGCGTCATTTTCTGCCCGCCCATCTACCTCCTGGGTGACCCCGCCCACCGATGAGCTCATTGACTTGATCTCGTGATGGTCATGGAATGCCCCAGACACCATCGAACCTATTCCTCAGAGCCAAGATAAAATTATTTACAGCCCCAGAGGGCAAACAGTTCTGGACTAAAGATGTACCGGTAGATGCCATGATCATGGCAGTAGCCACCAAGGAAGAACTTGCCAAAGAAAGTTCTTCTACACATTCTCCTAACAAGGAGTCCAGGATGATAGATAGATTTGGAAACCATGTTTATGCATCAGTGACATTTGCTGTAAGGTCCCTGAATTATCCTTCACATTTTATAAGATTGCACAGGGATTTGGTCAATGAGCTATCAGATACCCATTCAGGAGCCATGTCTGAAGAAGTACAAGCCTCAGTTGTTTCTCAGCTGCCCATCCTACAGTCTATTCCAAATAAATAATTAGTGCCAAAATCATGGACTGAAACTAAATGCCAAAATATGCATTATTGTATCTCTTTGGGATGTCATCTACCCCAGGGAACTACCACATTAACAGTATGCCCCTAAGAGTTGATCCATTTTTTCAAGATTTGGAAACTTATGTGGAAGGTGATCTAACATTTGTCCAACATGTGCCCATTGTTGAGAGAAAGTCCTTCTATATTACACAGCTTATAAACAAAGGGATTGTGCCTAGATCTTGAGATGTCATTGTCCCCTTCAGTGAATTGTCATTCAGCCAATCATTGAATGTAATGCCCCCTTTGGCATATATCTGCTCAGACTCGTACAGCAACTGGAATGCCTAGAGAGAGAACATACTTAAAGTATACAAGGCCTAAGCAACATGTTCCACATGGACCAAATCAAAGCCCTGTCGCTATATTGGGTACACTATGGACTGTTAAGGGGTGACCTGTGTCTGGCATACAAGACTTCCTCTGACTCAATACATATGGATTTACGTCAAATCAGCAAGTCCAGTGGCATCAGAAATACTTGGTCTGGGGATCTAAACCTTCAACATCAACAGAATGGTTTGGATGGACATTTGTATCTTTCAGAGGATGCTCTGGAACAGACTCCCCATCCACATTAAACAAAGTTCATCCCTGTCCATATTCTAGTGCAGCTTGGATCTATGGATGGGGAACAAAATAATTACCCTAGGACTGCCCCCTTGTACTACTAATTATCTATGGTATGAACCCAGTTATTCTCATTAGGGGTAATATATAATTATCAACCAGTGGATGGGATGGGTAAGGCCAAGCTCTAACCAAATGAGATAGGTTAATTTGAGCACAAAAAGAGAAATTGGCTAGTTTTAAAATGGCCCACAAGGGTAGCAAGCCTTGTACTTACCTGTGAACCTATATATGCAAAATGCTGCAGTCTGGAACAGACTCCCCATCCACATTAAACAAAGTTCATCCCTGTCCAAATTCTAGTGCAGCTTGAATCTATGGATGGGGAACAAAATAATTACCCTAGGAATGCCCCCTTGTACTACTAATTATCTATGGTATGAACCCAGTTATTCTCATTAGGGGTAATATATAATTATCAACCAGTGGATGGGATGGGTAAGGCCAAGCTCTAACCAAATGAGATAGGTTAATTTGAACACAAAAATTGGCTAGTTTTAAAATGGCCCACAAGGGTAGCAAGCCTTGAACTTTCCAGTGAACCTATATATGCAAAATGCTGCAATAATGTATCATTTAGCTTGCATTATAGCCATGCCTATGACTTGTTTCATGAATTTGATAACTAGTTATCTTCAAATCTTGCCAGAATAACTTTTGTCTGTCAAAAAGGTTATTTCTCATTTACTGTGTAAAATCACTGTCAAAGTGTTCAATACATCAATAGGATGGAAAATAATGTTGTGCTGACACTTTCTGGCAAAGCTATTTTACCGGCCTGCTTTCCATTTAATTGTCATAAGTATGTACCTTTGTTAATTTTCATAATCATAACATGAAGCTTTAAAAAAAGTTATTTCTTCAGAGTTTTCAATTAATGTTGTAGCTCTTATTTTTTTACAAGAAAATATAATATAGTATACAATATATTTATGTCACCCCAGAAGGGTGTGTAACATTTACCACTTAAAATTACTTTCAGAGCAAGAGCAACTTCTGCCTTGCAACTTCACTGTCTGTTTTTCATTCTTGACCTACTTTGCATGTTCTTCCCATGCTTACACAGGTTTTCTCCAGGTACTCTCATTTTCCTTCCAAAACATGCTGACTGACTGACTACTAATAAATAGCCATATATAGAGTATTTACACTTGCCAGGTAGGTTAGATCATAACTGGAATAGGTCTAAGAAGGACCATGTCAGTTACACAGTTAAGAAATGAACTAATTTCATTATTTCACTACTTTCAGGAAAGAATATATTACGAATAAGTGGTAAGATACTTTAGGTCTATATAATTTAGGTTTTGGTTTCACTGTGTCTCCATTTTCACTCAAAACAAGCTCACAGTTCACAATCTTTTTTTTTTTTTTTCAAAAGTCTATTTGAAAATTATAAAATATGTCCTACAAGTAGTGAAGAACAACATCGACTGTTGTGTTGTAAACCTGCAACTAAAAATGCTTTTTTTTGTTTTTATGAACCTTCCTTGAATACTTCCAAGTGTTTTTTCCACTTGAACACTGTAATACATTAAAGAGAAAACAGCAATCTAATTAAGGTGTCACTGAGATAAAATATAATTACAGTACAATTTGGTTATCCGTACTGTTAATATTCAAAAGAACTGCACAGCGTTATAGTATTTTGTTGCATATTTTATGAAGACAGTGAATTTTAAATTATTAATAATAATTACACCATGTTCGTGCTCATGTTTATTAATTTAATAAGAAATTTGTATGTTTATTTTCCCAGAACACATTATTTAGGGGATATAAATGGAAATCCAGTTTGACCTTGCTGTTTTCGATACCAGAGGCACAAGTAAAACAGACAAATGGGTTTAAAATATAAAGAAATCATTCATAATGTATCCTAGCAAGCAATTATCAGTAGGCTTGGATATCTAAAGTGTTATTGTTGGTCTTTTGTTACTAATAATCTCTGTAACTAGAAGAGACTGTTACTAAATTAAAGCCCTGAGGGATTCCACTAGAATGAATAAGCCTTTTTTCACATCATTGAAATCTTTTACAGCACCAGAAGGATATCTGTTTCACTGCCCTCATTTTTAGCTATGTATCAGAGACCCTCATAATAAAGTGCATGTTTAACACAAATTATATTTCATATGCTTGTACAATGACTTTGACTAGAAAATTGTAATTTGTAAATTCCAAAATGTTTCTAAGGCTAGGGCTAAAAGATCATAAAATCCACGTTGTAAAATTGCCTGTATATGTTATTTTATCAAATATATTTGAAAATATTTACCTGTATCCCCCTCTTTAATTTCTCTAAACCTGATGCTAAACACAGTAGTTTTATAATCTGGGTCAGCCTGCTTGCTAATGTTTGTGTATTACAGTATTATTAACAGATTTACATATACGAGAGATGAAGTTCGTGTTCATGTAAAGATGTGTATTAACACTAAAAGACTCAAATAATTGATTAACTTTTTAAAGAACACTTTGAATATCTTGGCTAAATCAGGGATAATTGAATTGTCATTTCTTTTGATGTCTTTAATCAAACTTCTTGAAAAGCTATTTGTTTTTTGGAATCCATTGCTATATATCCAGGTCATTTACTTTTTATGATATTTTTTTGGTGGATAACAAGTAGGTACATTGAGCCAGGAGATATTTTCAGTGATGACATAAGCAATATATTTATTTGGTCCAAGCTACTGCTAACTTTAGATCCCTTTTTTTGCCCCATTTCCCCTTCCTTCCAATGACCCCTGCATTGGTGGGGGTACTCCAGCACATCCCTTCTCTGGATGGGTTCCTTCTCCTGAATGAGAATACTTTTATGGCTTTTTGGACTATGATCCCCCATGTTTTGCGAGAGGAGTAGAGAAGCTGGGGCTCCATACATTCAAGGGTGACATTACTAAGGATCGCATGCTTTGACAGAAAGGAAAGGGTCCCCGCGTAGGTGGTGTTGCATCCCTGTTTGCCTGCCTATCCACCACAGCAAATTTGTTTCATAGCCCAAGTATCACCAAAATGGCTCCTGAGATGGCTAAGATGATCATGACCCCTGTATACCTTCACACCCTCCTGCATGGAAGTGGTAAGCAGATAATGTGTTGTCATTCCCTTTCCTCCTGACAAGATCAACCTGGAACCTGAGACAGTAATTGAATATGGATCACCTAATTCAAAGTCAGGCTATGACCTGTACAGTAGATGAGTGTTTTGTGCTGACCTTGATTTGCTGATTTTAATTAGCATTGAATATTGTTGGACTTAGTTTAATATTTTTTCATTAGATGAAAAACTTATTCTTTTTTTAACACCTTCATTGAATTCTCACTAGTGAAATAGGCATGCTTACATTTGTATAAAAGCAATCAAACCATATTTCCAAGTTTGCATTTACAAGTACTTACTTTTTTAAAATAAGTTAATTTGTTAATAGACATTCTAGAATATGCAGTTTTCTAAATAAAGCTACGTGAAAGTGCATATTGCCAAATACTTATATCATCTTCCAGGATTTGCTATGACCTCCTAGAAGAGTTTGCAATTTTGGAATGTGTCTTAGTTTTAGCAGATGTTTTTTGCCTGGCTTGTGTACAGCTTACATTGTTACACATTCCAGAGTAACCAATGTGCTAAGCACAACTCAGCAAAGGCAGATTTCACATTCACTGTTTTCCATAGGAAATCACTGACAGTATAACTATTAAGTATGCATCAGCAGCATACCTCTCAACTGTCCAGATTTTCACAGAATGTCCAGATTTGTGTCTTATATTTCTGGTGTGTTCCTCATAAAATTTGTGGTTTTCTGGCAAATCACTGGGATGATCAGAGGATTAAAGACACCAAATAACGACATACATTTGAGTTTCAGACTTCAAATCCTTTAGCAAGTGTATGTTGTCACAAACCCTGTTAATCTAGCAACTTTCTAAGCTTATAAGGCCAATATTTAAAATCTCTAGCTATTTTTGGGCCTTTGTCCCCCCATTTTGTCAGGATTTGTCCGGATTCCTTGTACTAAGATGTTGAGAGCTATGAACAACAGTGATTCCCTTCTTTTGGGAGATTTCACCCTTCTTCAAGTCTGTTTGACCATTCAGTTGTTATAGATAAACTAGGGAGAAGGAGTTTGGGCCTTGTCCCTCTCAAAAACATATATTCTAGTTATTAAATTTATTTTATTTTTTTCAGAGTCTATTTCTTGAGCAGTTGTGTTTGGTGAGTGTCTGTGCCAGCAAGATTTACTTATCTTATGCTACCTTAACATCTCCCATATTCTGCTTTTAATACATTTGGGGTAGTTTGTTCAGTGATCCTGTCAGTCCAGGTCAGTTTAAGACATGCAAGCATTTTTGCTGCATTCCAAAGATATGTTAAAAATGGCTTCTTGATAAAATGTAGTTCTGATTTGTGAATCACATATTTAACTGGTGCTTGGGTTTCTCTTAGGCGCAGCATGGTTTGTAAATAGCTTAAAAACTAGTGGAAAATTGTTCATTGTTTTAACTGTCCACCATCTTTCTGCTTAGCATTTTTGCTGCATCCATTTGTTTTACTTCTTTTACCTCACATAAACTTCAGTGTCTTGCTTTTATGTGATTTCTTCCTACTTATTTCTTTTATTTTGGGTAGTCCCTTTATATGGTTATTTGCCCCTTTTTAATTTTATTGTGGTATATTCTACACATTGAGCTCTAAACTAAAGCTTAGCTTGGTGCAAATGTATATTAATAAGCCGTTAGCACATTCTTCAAAGAATGTTGCATATTGCCTGTTTTCTGCATCACCTTACTTTATTTTTCAGTTTTCTGTTCATCTAGACAATTTGCTGTAGACTGTTTGGAATTGTTGTTATTGGGCTTACCTGAATTCATAAAGCTATATCATTAGTCGTTTCAATTGATCTAAACAGTGGACAGAGTAAATAAAAGTGTGTATATTTTATGGACTATATGTGAACTGTTCCACTTGTCTGCTGCTGTCACAAACTTGCAACACCTTATGGGATCTATATTTTAATTACCAGCAGGAGTGGCTGCTACCTTATGTAAACCATATGATCTTATGTAATTACTTGTGTATTTGTAGATTTATGTGTTCAATGAAAACTGCCAGTTTGTCTCTTCAGTTACTGATAGTTATAAGTTGACACATAATTTGTTTGCTCTTTTGCTGCATTTGAATACATATACCAGCCTGCTGTTTCCGCACATACTGAGGAATAATGATGGGCTAGACACAAACAAAAAAAAATTTCTAGTTACAAGGCCAGTCTGCCAGCTCTCAGGTCAGTACCACATAAAAGGTAACCTTGTGCATCAAGAATCAACAGTAGATCCATTATCTTTCCTACTATTAACAACTCAGAAATGACACTAAAAATTATATACTGCAGTTGTCAGATGTGTTGCAAAATAAAGTGTGAGATTTGAGATCGTCTTTTTTGTTTTAAAGCACTGTATAAGTAAAACTGCAACAGGATCTTGATAGTAAGATGTGTCTGCATTTGCTGGTGATCTGGTAAATTTAGATGACATTCATTTCACTAGTTATTCCTGTCAGTTCAGGGTAGTGTGATCCAGTGACTGGAAATTACAAGAAGCAAATTTTATTTATTTATTTATTTGCAGTTGGTTTTCCAGGATAGTCCATTGGGCCATTTGAACCCGTTTTCAATGGAGTCCTGGGGAGAAAAGCTCCAGTAGCATTCTAGGTTACAATAGTTTAAAGATTATATTTATACAAGGGTTGCAGTTTTGAACAAGACATTTACAATTAATACAGCAAACATTGCAAGTCATACACACTAGTGATGAGGTTGGAGTTAAAACTGACTGGCAATGGAACATTGCATTGTACAGCTGAGAGGCATTTCTTCTTAGGAACATACAGTTCATAGTTACAGTCTGATTCATTGTGTACAAATCGCATATAAGTAGCAACAGTCTGATGCATTATTTACAACTAACATATAAGTACTGGAATAAAAGTATATGGAGAGATGAATAGAAGGAGAAAGTTTTAGATGAGAATAAGATGAGAGAGAGAGAAGGAATCTAAGGCATTGAATGAAGTGAAAAAGGAGTTTGTTTTCCATAGAATGAATTGAACAGGAGTTTGATATCATTTGTTATGTGGGGAGAGAGCAGGAGCATTCCCATTGGGATATTAGGTGTGAGTGAAGAGATTTTTTAAAAGAGTAATGGTTAGAAGTGGTACGAATGGAAGGTGGTAGGGAGTTCCAGATACGTGCTAAACCATAAGATAGAAGATTTTTGCCTGGTGGACGGGATGGTTTGTGCACTTCTATTAGATTTTGATTACAAATGACAGAAAAACATAAAAATAAAAATATACTCAGTACCAGCTAGGAAAACTGAAATGCATTCAGCACCATTACAGACAAGTGTGGCATTTTCAAGGAAGTATAATTAGCTTAATGTTGGGTTTGAATCATATGCAGTTTATTACAAGAATCTCTTCCAAGATATAATGGGAAACTGAATGAGAGACGAACAATCTTAACTGCCACTTTTGAGATAATACAGTTTTAGAGATTAAAAGGAAAAATATCAGTATTGCATTGCATGGGCTTCTTACATCTATTCACATGACCAGTATTGGGCCTCACAACATTGTCGGATTTCGCAATATGTTTGGATTTAGCAAATAAATAAACTAAATAATTATCTCTAAATTAAGCCTGATGTGTGTGCTTAATGCCAGCAGGCTCAAAGAACAACAACCAAGACAGAGATAATAAACAGGGAGACTTGAAAATGTCAACTAATTTATAAACTAAAGACTAGTTATAACACAGAGGCAATTTTGATGAACATACTTGGATACTAACAGCCTAATCCTGTTTGTATGTTTTGTAGTATAAGAATTGAGCATACTGATCTAAAATATCAAACATTTCTAAGTCTCAGAAATACAGATTATAGATGCTGACATGTCCATCCCCATCAGAAAAATATTTTGAAGTACACATTGAATATGTATGCATATGAGTGTATACATTTGAGTGAACTGAATACCCTCTTCATTCTGTCTGCTTCTTCTACCTTCTGTAAATGTGCCAGTTGCAGTTCTGTTTGGACAGCAGATTCTGCGCATGCACACATTTTTTGACTACTGCAGCTGCAAACAAAACAATGTATTGCTTTCATGCAAAAACTCCACGGGTTTATTTAGATAAATCAATAACACAATCATATGATATTTATAGAGCAATGTGGTCTGATGTTGCTGAACTCTGTATAACTGTAGGGAATGCACAGTGATGGGTGCAGGAGGTCTGGCATGGCTGTGAATGATTTGCAGTCTCGCTATAAGCAGCTGCCATACCTTCATGTACCCTGATACAGTTATACTATCATGAAATGCCCTAAATCATGTAACACATTAACTGTGTACCTGTCACTATGCATGTTCAAAAACACAATGAAGTGCCATAGAGATGCAATTTGCACAATGTTTGCAGCTCAAAGAAGGGTAATACAACACAATATCAGAGAATTTTGTTATATAAAGGGGAAGACAACTTCAAATGGTATAGTCAGAAATGGGAACAGAAAAAGGAACAGACAGAAGGATAGCATGAAGGTGAGAAAGAGAGTAGGGGATATGTGTTTTTGGGTGGTGCCTTTTTTTTTTTTTTTTTTTTTTAAGAAGAAGAAGGGGAGAGGGAAATTGTAATAAGATACAATGGGATGGAGGAAGGAGGGTAAAGAGAAGGTGAAAAGATGGCACAGGCATACAGAAAAACTAATACACACATAAAACTATTGGGGTGGAGGTGACACACAGGTGTGAGATAATATAGGAGCAACAAAGACAAATGTAGATATTTGTTGATGGGGAGAACTGGTAAGGAAACACAAGGAAAGGGAAAGTCCAGTTGTGTAAATTGAACTTAACATAACAGTCGATGTTCGAATGTTCTTTGCTGCAGTACCCTTGGCTATGTGGGTTATATTCTACCAAGGATATAATGGCTGACCAGCTTCCAAAGCTTCAGGGCACCTTACAAATGCCCAAACTGTCAGGCAGCTCAAGCTGAGCTGACTAAAAACAAGTTTGGGTGTGAAGCCCTTCAGAGCTTTCCTGAGAGAGGGAGTCTTAGTCCTGAAAGGACAACGATAAGAACAACAAATTATAAATGTCCACACCCTGGCATTAAAAAAAAAAACAGAACAAAGAGAATGGAGGGAGGGGAGTGGCTGCTGCAGCAGTGATCATTTGAACATCTATTGTTATGGTAAATTGGTAAATACAACTTGCACAACTGTACTATGTTCTTAATATTGATGATTGCTGCAGTAGCCTTAGCTATATGGTTAGATTACTTTAGCTACCTATCTAAGAGCCCATGGAGAATGGTCCTAGCAGAGCTTGATCTAGACCTAGATAAGGAATCTAGCATGTAGTGTTTTTTTTAAGTATGTAAAGAGGACAGAGTAGCAGCTTCTAGAATTCAGTCATTTGCAGAATGCCACAGATTAAGCCAAGGCCTTGGCAGAGTGGACTCTGCCTGGAATAGATTTGTTATGGTGAGTAGTATAACAAAAGGTAATATCCTTAAACAACCATTTGGAAATAGTCTGTTTTGTCAGGTTGTCCCTTATTCTTATCTTCACAAGAAATGAATAATTGATCTGAAGATTTGAAAGATTTCATTCCATCAAGATAGTACTGGAGTGGTCTGTGGATGTCCAAGGTATGGAGTATTCTTTCTCCCTCATTTTAGATTCAGGAAAGAAAACGGGGAGATGGATAGTTTAGAGTAAAGTAACGTCAGATACCACTTTAGGCATAAAAGAAGGATTACTTCCCAAAGAAACACTGTCTCTGTGGAAAATGAGACAAAGCTGACTCAGCATACGGGCTTGAAACTCAAATACCCTTCATACAGAGGTCAGAGCAATGAATAAAACTGTTTTCCATGTCAAGAACCTCAAGTCAGCCAGAGTAACTGTTTCAAATGGAATAAGTGTTAGCATATCTAACACAAAATTAAGATCCCAAGGAGGGAAGTCACTGGTTTTCTAGGAGGCCTGTTACACAAATCCTCTTTCAAGAACATTTTAACAAGAGACTGTATTGAAAGAGGAGGATCCATGGGTAGACATGCTGAAATGGCCAATAAATGAACCATGATTGAGGAGTAAGAAAGGCCACAGGTTACTAACTCACACAAATATTGTAAAACCAGAGATTTATGTTGTTCGCACCAACTAGAAAACCTTTTCATTTTGATAATGCATGATATTCTAGTAGCAGATTTTCAAGACATGATTTTCTAGTAGCTGGTTTTCTTGCCTCCATTTGCACCTACTACACTTCGTCAGTAAACAGGTGCCTAAAAGGAATTAACACCCTATCATTCAGGCAGTCAGTTGAAGATGATTGATGTCAGTGTGTGTCTGACACCACCGGTCGAGTTTGAGTAGATCCATTCTGTGTGGAAGTTTGTGGTAATTGCCTCAGCCATTTCCAAAAAAAGGGAGAACCATGGTTCCTTGGGCCAGAATCCAGTCACCACAATGACCTCGGGGATTCCGTCTGAATTTTCAAAGTACCCTGGATATTAGTGGAAAGGGTGAAAAGGCATACGGGAACATTCCTGTCCAAAGAAGAGAAAAGGCAGTCTGTCTTCCAGGCATCCTTGCATGGAGTTCTGGAACAGAATTTTGCCAGTTGATTGTTCAGAGAGAAGGCAAAGAGGTCTATTTGAGGAATTCACCACAGATGGATCAAAACTTGGAAGACCTCCAATCTAGTATCCATTTGTGAAGGTCCCCTGATCTTGCTCAGCTTGTCTGCCACACAGTTTTGCTCTGACGGAATGTGGGATGCTTATAGAGTGAGATTGTGTTGTAAAGCTATATTCCAAGCTGACATGGCTGTCTGCAAAAGGGGTACAACCTGGTTCCCCCTTGCTTGTTAAAGTACCACATAATTGTGGTATTGTGTGTAACAACTTGAAGAGCTCTCGGTGATCAAAGATGGTTCAGAGAGTTGAGTGCCTTAATAAGGCAAGTATCTCCTTGATATGTATGCACTTCCATCTCTCCTTGGTATCCCACATCACTTCAGTTTAATCTTTCCTGAAACTGATCCCCAAACAAAGTCCATAGTATCTGTTAAGACTGACTGCTTTGGAGCAGGGAGGGAGAAGGGTAGACCTGGATTTAAGGATATCTCTTGTATCCACCAGAAATTCACTTCTGACACATCCCAGCACTGGGATCCAAAAAGATAAAGGTATTGATGCTGGTTTCTGATACCACTGTATCTTTCTCATGTGGAGTGTTGTCAGGGGTATCATGAGAATTCTAGATGCCATGAGACCCAAAATCTTGAGGTATTCTATCTCAGTTACTGAAGACTGTGTGGAAAACCTTATAAATAGATTTTGATAAAGATCTTTTACCTGTGGAAGAAAAGCTTTTTGAGCTGAGGTGTCTAGTTAACATTACAGGAACACAGTCCTGTGTGAGGGAGTCAAACTAGACTTTTGAATGTTCTCTTGAAATCTCAGTTTGTGCAAGATATCTCTCACCCAGTAGAGAGGTTCCTGACACCTTGAAAAAGACTCTGCAGAGATATGGAAAACTGTGGATACCATATAGCCTGCAATGAGCTATAACTGGAGTTAGACACTATGTGAACACTGTTGGTGCAGTGGACAATTCAATGGGTAAGGCAGAGAACTGATACTGTGATCCAGGCACACAAAACCTTAAAAAACTTATGAAGTCTAGACAAATAGGTTTGTGATGATAAACATCTTTTCATTCTAGTGATACCAGGAAATTTGAAAGAGGAAGAAGATGTAATTTTTAGAAAAGAAGGATGCAGAACTGGTCTCCATGTGGGTCTACTTCAGATTGTCGAACAGCCGGAATGTCGAAGCGTGGATCACTGAGAATATCGAACTGTTTGCCTGGAGATCGCTGTAGGGAAAAATTCCCATTCACTTCAATGTAAGTGTGATGCAGGGGGTGTGGAGGGTGCAGGGGGGCATAGGTTTTGATGTTCCATGGTTTCATGCATATGGTCTTGGCCATATGCGGTTCGATGTATCTGCCATTCAACAATTTGAAGTAGAGCCCTTCATGCGTCATGTTTCTTTGGCACTAGAAACATCCTTGAGTAAAACCCCTTCCCCACCTGCAAGGAGAAACTGGTTCTGTCACTCCTTGGGACAGCATGTAATGAAGAAAGGGTGGAAACAAAAGAGTTTTATGTTCTTCATGTTTCACTGTTGCAGTCATCACACACAGGTTTATCTGTCTGCAGGTAGCCCTCAGTCGGCCCGAATACCAGAGTCTTGGGATTTCTGAGTCGGATGCTGTCACCTCTTCCATGACGTTAGGTCATCAGGGGTATAAAACATGCAGCCGACACCATTACATTAGCTTTTCTTGCCGAGCGGAGCCCGAAGCAGAAGTAGTTCACAAGTGCCGGTCGGCCGCTACTTGAATTTTTCGTTATTCGAGTTTCAGACCTGAAGTCTTCTAAAGCTAAGTACCCCGCTGGGGATTCTTTTTTCTTGCTCTAACCGATGTCAGAAAAAATTAATAATTGTCTTGCCTGTGGAAAGCAAATACCTCACAGAGATTTTCATTCTTACTGCGTCACCTGTTTAGGTCCAGACCACGACGTTCCTCGCTGTCAGTTTTGTGCTCTTTTCAACGCCTGAATTATTCATCGTCGGGCTATCTTTGTCGCTAATTTCTTTCGCTCTCATTCTCTGTATTCCAAAATGGCTTCGATAAGCCATCCGACTACCGATCTTCCGAAAAAAATGTAAAGATAAAGACAGAGAATGACCGCATAGGTCCAAAACTGCCAACAACGCTTCCATTAAGCTAGTCCCCAGTCTGCCGATACTCAGTGAGGCACTTTCACAGCCCCTGAGACCCGCTTCTACAGATTTGCAGGCCTCTAATGAGACCCATTTGGAGTCCGGTATGCCACGAGATGCTTCTTCGACTATGGAACCTGCGGCTACCTCTGCCTTAGATGAGTCCGGAGCCACTGTGCAGGCACCGGCTTCTGAGGGTGTATTCAGACCTGCCGATGTTCGTATTAAACCGACTACTTCATTTCAGACTAAAACTACCAAATTTCTCAGGCCCAGAGTTTGCACTGTGCCTAGGAAACCGACAACCAAAGCACATTCTCAAGCTCCCATGCCACAGAATCAAATGCTTAGAATGGCTGAAGACCTTATTACTTTAATTAGGGAAAGCCAGCCTTCCCCCTCTCAAAGACAAATAATTGATTTTCCTTCTGATTCTTCAGATCACGAGTCCAATGACTCTGACCCCTCAGATTAACAGAACATACCCTTATCTACCTATGAGAATTCTGATGCAGAGGATTCCATTCCCTCTGCCTCCCCACTAGATTTTGCTTTCGGTGAAACCCTGCATACCCTCAGAGAGCATTTCCGCTGGGAGTGCCAGGACTACCCACAGTCCAAAAAGAGACTCAGGGAATTTTTAAACTTGTCTCAGCACAGGCCTCTAGCTATCCCTCCTGTTCTGGAAATTGTAGATGATGTCTTCGTGGAATCCAGTCTTACCCCTGATACTTTGCCACCAGCTCCTAGAAAACCTGACAGGCACTACAGAGTGCCTAACTCTCACAAATTTCTATTTAAGAATCCTACTGCGTATCCAGAGACCATTTCTCCAGGACCTAAAGGCATTAAGGCTACTATAGCCAAAAAACCCTACCCCTTCGGACAGGGATTCTAGGGCTTTAGACAGATGGGGAAGAAGGTATACACCTCTGATACTCTTGCCATCAGGGCTTTAAATTGCCAGTTTCACATACTGAAGTACCAACAACATATTATGGAGCTAATTAAACAAAAATTGATGTTGATTCTGATTATGCAGAACATAAAGATTTACAAGAGTTAATGCATTCTGCAAACCAAGTTGGAAAACATACTTTGCAGTGTGGTTTTGATGCTTTAGAAGCATCTTGCAGGGCTGCTGTCACTGGGTCTGTTCTTAGAAGGCATGCTTGGCTAAAGGAACAAATTTTGCCAGACAATGTCAAAGCAAAATTACAAGATGCTCCATTAAACCAAGAATGTTTGTTTGGCACTAAAGAAGAAGTTGTTCTTAAAAAGATGGAGGAAAAAGCTAAATCTATGCAAACTGTTAAAGATTTCTTACATGTACAGCCACCTAGATTCAGTAGGCATTGGCCTTCAAAAAACTGGTCCTTTCCAGTCCCTCCCAGACCTTCTCAGTCCAAACCCAGGGGCAGCAGACCACCAAGACTACAGTCTCAGGGTATGCACAGATCTAAATAATGGAGTGCTTCCACCTCAAAGACAGGGAGTGGAAAGCCACTATCCTATGGAAAAAGTTCACAATGACTTGTCCTTCATCCTTCCCAGCCTTGCCCAAGTACTTGCACCCCAAGGAGGAAAACTCGCCCTGCATGCAAAAAACTGGGAGTACATTACCCAGGACAGATGGGTCTTAAACATTGCATCCCAGGGATACAGGTTCTACTTCCACTCATTACCAACCCCAAGCGGATTGCCAGACCTCCCCCCAAACCAGTGGGCAGAGGCCCAAAAGCAAGTACTTTCTCTTCTCTGTATCAATGCTATTCAGCCTGTTCCAACAGAGTAAAGGGGACAGGGTTTCTACTCCAGACTGTTTCTGGTGCCCAGAAAAGAAAACTCTTGGCGCCCTATCCTGGATCTGTCAATTCTCAACACCTTCCTGGTGGTTCCAAAATTCAAAATGCTTACTCTCCAACAGCTACTTCTTATGCTAGCCAAGGACTCCTGGCTGGTCACCCTAGACTTAAAAGAAGCTTATCTACACATCCCCATAAGGGAATCTTGCAGAAAATATCTACATTTCAGGGCAGGCTCTATGCACTATCAATTCTCTGCACTTCCCTTTGGCTTATTTACTGTGCCCAGGGTATTCACAAAATGCCTGGCTCCAGCTATCGCATACTGCAGGCAGAGAAAAATTCAAATTTACCCATCCTTGGACGATTGCCTGATTCAGGCGGACAGTCAGGAATTACTACTTCAGCACCTCATATTTGTAAAGAGACTTCTAACTTCTCTGGGGTATACCATCAATGAAAAGAAATCACATCTGGTACCCAGCCAGAAAATTGTATTCTTGGGAGCAAGCTTGAACACAACTTCCCAGATGGCTTTCCTCACGCCAGAAAAACAGGTTCATTTGACAAACTACTTCAATCTACTGGCCACCCAAACCCAGCTATCTGCAAGAAAAATACTGCAAGCCCTAGGGTTCATGGCCTCTT
This sequence comes from Protopterus annectens, assembly GCF_019279795.1. NCBI lineage: Eukaryota > Metazoa > Chordata > Ceratodontiformes > Protopteridae > Protopterus > Protopterus annectens. The sequence continues at coordinate 983,644,991 of NC_056748.1, read as the reverse complement.
GCATTCTACTAATTCAAGACTGCTTATGAGGAAACTTCAGTGGTACTTAAGTCTCTAGTGTCAACATTCTCAGGACCTGGAAACAATGATTCCTATCATTCCTTGCCTAAGGACAGAGTTCCTTTGGTGGGCAGAGGCCTGCAACCACAACAAATGACTCCCTTTCACTCTACCCCCCCCCCCATCGCCCAAACCCTGACAACAGATGCATCAGACTATGCATGGGGGGGGCTCACATGGCAGGCGAATGCATTCAAGGCAAATGGAGCCCAAGACAAATGCACCTGCATATCAATCAAAAAGAAATGTTAGCTGTACAGAATGCACTGGCAGCCTTCAAATACCGTATCCTTCCAGGGCAACTCTTGATAAAGACAGACAACACCACAGTTATGTGGTACATCAACAAGCAGGGGGGAACTCATTCCTACCCACTCTGCAGGTTAGCCATGGCTCTGTGGAACACAGCCTTGAGCAATCAAGTGCACCTGCAAGCTCAATTCCTGGCAGGCAAAGAGAATTCACTGGCAGACGATTTAAGCAGACATCTAATGGACCCACACGAGTGGAAAATGGAACCAAGCACATTCAAACTTCTAATCCACAGGTGGGGAACACCAGAGGTGGACCTCTTTGCTTCCCCCCAAAACCATCAGTTGAGCAAATTTTGCATCAGAATTCCCCACAGCCAAGCATGGAAAGTGGATGCCCTTTCCTTTACATGGGAAAACCTCTTAATCTATGCCTTCCCCCCTCTGCCACTCCTCCCGAAAGTGCTACTCAAGATCAAATAGGACAGGCCAAGGATAATCCTGATTGCACCAGACTGGCCACACCAGCACTGGTACCCACTTTTACGCAGTCTGACAGCAGTGCCACCCTGGCACCTGCATCAGACCCCCCTCTCTGCTGTCCCAGCAGGAGGGCCAGATTTTGCATCCTCAGCTGAAAACCCTGAATCTGGCTGATTTCCTGAATGCATCACCACCAACCCTCAGTAAACAGGTGCTGGATGTCATCCTTGAGGCCAAGAGGTCTAGTACTTGGAAATCCTATTCAGAAAAGTGAAAAATATACTACTCTTGGTGCCAGTCTCAGGGTAAGGACACAACCGTGCCTACATTACCTCAAATCCTAGATTACCTAGCAGAGCTGTCCACAAAGGCCTATCCTTCTCTTCAGTTAAGATTCATGCCTCTACCATCTCAGCTCATTACAATACTGAGCCACCCCTCTTGTCTCACCCTCTGGTCAAAAAGTTCCTAAGAGGATCTTACAATTTGAGACCCCCGAGGAGAGCTCCCACTCCTGCCTGGGACCTTAACTTTGTACTAGAGAAGCTCACTCTTCCCCCCTTTTGAGCCTGCTGCTAGAACAGAGTTAAAATTCCTCTCTTGGAAAACAGCCTTACTTCTAGCCATCACTTCAGCAAGAAGAGTGCCTGAGTTGCAGGCCCTTATTGGTGTGGAACCCTTCATTATCTTCCATGCGGACAGGTTTTCCCTCAGGACTAACCCATCATTTATGCCCAAAATGGTATCCAGTGCGGCTTTAAACCAATCTATCCATTTACCCACCTTTTTCCTAATCCTCAGAATAAAGGGGAAAGGATCCTGCACTTCTTGGACATGCACAGACAGCTTAGGTTCTATCTTGACAGGACTAAAAACCTTTCAAAAAATCTGACCAGCTGCTGGTCAGCTTTGCTACAGTGGCAGAGGGCAAGGCCATTTCAAAGCAAACCATGTCCAAATGGATAGCACACTTCATCCATTTCTGTTACAAACACCATGGAAAACCTACCCCACAGGGGATCAGAACCCATTCCACTAGGGCTACCTCAACCTCTATAGCATTTCTCAGGGGAGTCCCTACCAGGGACATACTGGAAGCTGCAACCTGGAGTTCTGTACACACTGTCAACAAGCATTACCACTTACATATCTTTTCTAAATCCAGAGCTGGATTTGCTTACAGCAGACTTACAAGGCCTGCTAGCCAGCCCTAATACTTCTTGACTGCCTCCACCCTTCCTCAGCTTTGGGAATCAACCCAAGTGTGATGACTGCAACAGTGAAACACGAAGAACATAGTACAGTTGTGTACACTTACCATAAATGTAGATGTTCGAGTGTATTCACTGTTGCAGGCCTGGTTACCCTCCCTCCAGCCCCCTGACTTATCTATACTTTCTACCTATCCTGTTTTTCTTTTGGGGGGGGGGCACAAGGACTCTTGAATAGTTATTCAGACATAATGGACTGTCCTTGAGTTTGGGAGATTTGAGACTTCTTTTTGGAACCCCCTTAAACATGTTTACCTGAATTCTGTTGATTCTCTTTATTCTGGGTTTTTTTTTTTTTTTTTGCCAAAACTGGATGAGGAGAAAGAAAATTTCTTGAACAACTGGGAAAATCTTATAGATTCCCTAGATCAGCTTGCACCTTTTCAAAGCACTTTTTGATCACCTCTGCAGCAGAGGGGCCAAACACTAAATCTCTATCCAAGGCAGAATTTAAAATCTCGTTTTTTACATCATCTGGGTTATTCTGAGAATGCAGCCAAGCAAACCTCATTATACCAGTGCCCATAGCCCTAAAGGAAGTGTCAACAGAGTCATAACCACACTGCAAACAATGAGTAGTGATCCTGTGAAATACAAGAAAATTAGTTATTTAAAGCAGATTTTTTTTTACAAAAAGTAACACTAGATAAAACATACCTCATACTTTCACAGTTTGTTAGACCACACTTTTAACAGATGAGCCTGAAAATTCAAAATTCTGAAAATCAAAGTTGCAGAAGAGTACACTTTTTCTCATACCTATCAATAATTTTCCCATCCTTATTACAAAGAATAGGATTGGAATTAACTTAGTGCTTAGCAGCAGTGGAATCTAAAAAGGCTATAAGTGCTGAGTCAGGTTTGGCAATAGTGTCTAAAAATTTAAAAGACTGAGGAACTTTATATGTCCTATGTGCCTTTTAGGAACAGCCTGATGACTAACAGGAAAATTGCAGGCATTAAGACACATAGCTTGTAAAGCAGGCAGTACAGGAGGAATTGGTGTAGGTTCAGGAAAATCCTTTTGGAACAACTCATACTATTTTCTGAGGAGCTGAGAAACCTCAGTGTTTTCCCACTGAAGACTCTGGGATAAGCAGTAGTCTCATAGAAAGAGAAACCTCCACAGGGAGAATCAGACATTGAGCTCTTCTCCAAGTCTGAATAATTAATCTGAAGACAAAACCCTGAATCTTTCCCTGCATCTTCCTGTTCACATTCAGAATCTTGAATCTCTTTAGGAAAGGTGGAATCCCTCTTTCTTTTATCTGAAACTACTTTACAGGAAGGATCAGTAACCTGAATTAAACCCTGAGCCATTCCCAGTAAACTACTCTTATCCAAATCAGTTTGAGAAGGGGTAGATACATGCTTGGTTTTCTGATTCTTTTTGACAGGAAAAATGGGACAACCCATGTTACTAATGGCAGCAAGTGCTTCCCCAAGGATGGGCACAGCACTCTGACACAAGGAAACCTTTCCTGTTCCCTTTCACAGGACTAACAAGAGTGACTCTCTGTCCCTTGCCCACTGAGGGGACTCCACCTGCCACAGAAGACGTGGCTAACCTCAAGTCTGTAGTGGCTGTCGATGCTAAACTAGAGGGATCTGGGGTTAAAAATAAGTGGTCTGAGGCACAACAAATGGCCACACAACGGTCATGCATCTGACTCGGGGGCAAATTCCTAGCCTGCTATGGTGACAAAGACTATTTGCTTAACTTTTTCTATTTTTTTTTTTTTTTTTTTGTGTGGCTGGAACAAGGACCAACTATGGGAAGACAGGCAGCAAATACAGAGTGGGGGGAGCACAGTAAAAAGCGCAGAAAAACACTATGACAGTACCACATTGGAAATATAAAACAATTTCACAGCAGAAAATATGTTTTTGGTTAGTTTACACTATTTTTAAACTGACAGAATGAAATGAGAGTGCTGTGTTCAAAAGAACATTACATCTTCAAGACAACCCATTAAATAACATTCCTAGCTTTAAAATAACTTTCCTGAAGACAAAAGTAATTAAACATTTAGAAAATTTAAAAAATGGACATTTTTCCCCAAAGGGAACTTGTCTGACCAGCAAAGAAAAGCACAAGACAACCATCGATCCTGAAATGTGTCAGATGAGGGTAATCTTTGGCAGCAGTAAATTTCTGAAGGGATTTGCACTCAGACATATTTTAGTTAATCCAGCTTGAGCTGCTTAACACTTTGGGTGTGTGGAAGGTGCACTGAAGGTTTGGATGCTGACTGGCTGTTATTTCCGTGGCAAGGTGTAACCCATATAGCTAAGGCTACTGCAGCAGTGATAAATTTGAAGACCATCAGATCACGGGTGATAATTTACGAAATGGCTGGTCTGCCTGTCTGTTTGAGAGGTGAACTGACAAAGACAGTCTCCTCTGTGGCTGACATCAGGAATGGGTTGCAGTCTGCAGTGGCCAAATGATCCAGGAATGACTGGACATATGACTTTACAAGATGTGTGAGTGGAATATGGAGTACAAATCCAGTAATGCAGCTGCTAGTCCACCTCAGTGTGACCCTCTTGATAAGTGACCTAGGCAGGCCCTTCTGAGCCACCTCCAAGAGAGTAGCCTTCAGACCCCATCTGAGAGGTGGAAGAAGAAAAGGCTGCCAGTGAATTCTCTAGTCCGCTTTCCACAGAGTGACATATGCAGTGTTGCATACTTGGGGAACAGTAGGGGACATGGCAGTAGGAGAAGAGGTGGCCACAGGATATGGCGGCTGCTTTCTCATATCTTCTTGCACCACGGCACATCATATAAAAAAATGAACATAAATGAGGAGAGGGAAAAAAATCAAAAGGCACATAAGCATCACACAAGTATACTGTAATACCATGTCTCACAACCCCCAGCAATAACCTGCTTGTACCCTGACTCTTGAAGAGTCTGACCTATTTCCTGGAAGGAGGGAGGCATGCAGGCTGCAGAAGTATGCAGGTGTGGATAGTTTGCTACAGAGAACAATGTGGCACAGACTGCAGTATAAAGCCTTGTGATGTATGTCGTCTAAAGCCTGCAAGCTACATGCTGTACTATATACACTTTGCCACCATTTGGCACAGTGGTGTGGCCTGACCTTTGCCAGCACTTTATATCAGCCATGTCACCTGTCATCTGCACAGCTGCAGTGCAGCCTGTGGCCATCAAGGGTGATGGGGTGATATCTGTCAGCATGCATTGATCACAGCTGGTCCCAAAAGCAGGAAAAGTTCACCCCCAGCAGAGATGGAAGCTGAGGCATTGTGTACCCATTGCAAGTAGACGCTAAATAAGGATATGTATGATAAAGCCTTTGGGGATCAGGTATGACAGGTTGTAGTGCATAAAGTCATTGCTATTGGTTGCCGTAAAAGGAAAGCACAGCAAGTCTGATACTGGGTGACGTAATATGATCCTGCATACCCAGAATATGACAGATGCCATCATCAGGGGCAGAATGGACACGAGGAGAATCAGTTACACAGAGAACCCTCGCTGAGACACAGGAGATGTTCATCACTTGGATCACCACTGCAGTAGCCTTAGCTATATGGGTTATATCCTGCCACAGATATAACAGCCGACCAGCTTCCAAAGCTTCAGGGCACCTTCTACATACCAAAAACGTTAGTCAGCTCATGATGTGCTGACTACAAAGTCAGGTTTGGTGTCAAGCCCTTCATAGCTTTCCTGCCAGCAAATAGTGCTCCTCTTGTGGGCTTTCATGGATATTTGGCCAGCTAAAGCTGTTCAGTTGTTTGTCAGATAAACTCCCTTAGGAGAAGAAAACTTCCACTTTATTTTATTAGAAATGCATTTTACTTTTTCTGTGAAATATTAATTTTAAAGCTAGGAAAAATAATTACTTTTTAAACACGAGCATCAGATTTTTTACCTTTGTGCTAAAAAGTAAACTAATCTTAAACTTCTTTTTCTGAAGTAACAGTTGTGTTATTTTACTTTTGGTGGATGGAGTAAGTGCTAAAGTGCTTTTTGCTGTGTTTTTATAGGGAAAATGTTACTTTTTTTTACTTACCCATTTTACCAAGCACTGCTTCCGGGCTTCCCCTGAAATCAGGAATCGTTTTTGGCTTAACCATGGAATAACCTATCAGTTCCTTAGTTCTTCTACCTGTCATAAAAAGAATAAGAAAATTACCAAACAGCCTTTGCCACCACAGCACACTGTCAAAGTGCCTGACCTGCAGATGGGTGACTACACTGTGGCCAAAAATGGTTCCTCAGACCATTCACCCCCCCCCCAAGTCACACTGGTGTAGTCCGTATACCTGCCATGCACTCAGAATTAGTCATGTCCACTAAGGTTGTTGGAGTGTGCTTGGTGGACAAGGGAGAGACACTCTTGTCAGTCAAAGGAGAAGGGGCAGAGAATGCCACCCTGCCTAGACAGAAAGCAGTGCCTATCCCAAGGGAGTTTTTCCTGACAAATGTTGGTCTGTTTCTTCAAAAATCCTTGTCAAAAAGAAACAGAACCTTACACATATATCAACTCTTGTCTCAGTTACTCTGAGCTGAATTGATTTCTTGGGTTTAGCTCAGGCTCTTGAGTCTTCTAGTATGGCTGTGTCTGTTAAAAGAAAAAGATATTCTTCATTTTCTGAAGAGATTCAAGATTTTGAACATTAAAACAATTATGAAGAGGACAGATTATGTTTTGTCTGTCCAGGTTTCTGATCCAGATTCTGGGGGGAATGTGACTTTGGCCAGTGCCTTTGGGGGATTCCCTTTCTGTGAAACTGTTTCCAGAATGAATCAGTTGTTTCAGTGGGAAAATAATGATGTTTCTGAGTCCTTAAGGAATTATGATTTATTACAAATGGGATTTCCAGGATCTACCCCAGTTCCTTCTGTTCTTTCAGCGTCAGAGGATGTTTTTGTCACAGCCTGTAACTTGACTGACAGCCAGGGTAATGCTTCCAAGAAAGCAGACAGATTGTATAAAGGTCTTCACTTCTGAGTTTTCATACCCTCATCCCAGATCAGATCCAGCAGCTGTTGCTTTTAAATGTTTGGTTAATATTAATCCCTCTCCTTCTGACAAGGATGGAAGGGTTTATGGTAGATTTGGGGAAATGTGTATTCTTCTGCAACACTTGTTTTTAGGATTCTCAGTTGTCAAGCTCATATTTTAAAGTTTATTTTGAGAATTTAAGGAACATTTTTGCATCTGTTTCCTTTTCTGAGGAGAAATCTCCTATGTGTAATTTGGTTGCTTCTAGTTCTCAAGTTGTTACACGCTGTTTGAAATTTGAATATTGTCCTGCTGATGTCAGTGGAACTGTTATGAGGAGGTTTACTGGATTGCATTTTCAAAATCTCCCACAGAATCTACAAATCTATCTTGGATAGAGACTTAATTTTTGAAACTTCTACTGCTATGGTCCACATATTAACATGTTCACAGTTACAAACATTATACATCACATACATTTTTTTCTGTAAAATAGTCATGAATCCAGAATTCCATAAATTGCTCATTTCCTACCTTACCTTAAACCTCACTCCTCCAAAACATTATTCTGCATGTATTGCTCCTATAATTTTCATATTTTCTATGTAATTTACTCTTACCCTTTTCTAAAAAAAAATCTTACTTCCAGTTATTTTATCTCTGTTACAATATTTACTACTTCAAATATGTTTGGTTTAGATGTTGATTTCCATTTTCTAGTAATTGCCTTTTGGCAGCCACCAAAATTGAATTTATCAAGATCTTACTATGTCTAGGCAATTCAGGTCCTGTATCCCAGCTCAATAAAATTATTTCCTTAGTTACACCCATTTGCTCACCTAATATTTCTGAGAGTATTCTGTTGGGAATTTTTGAAGTCTGCTAACTCATTACACTCCCAAAGCATATGTTCCCAGTTACCACTTTCATCCCCAGCACACCTGTCATCTACCTAAGGAAAAATTCTTTGGAGTCTGCTTGGAGCATAAAATATCTGTGTAAGCACTTCCAAGTAAAGATATTTTGTTCCCTCTACAAGTCTTAAAAAGTGAAATAAACAGACCCACTAAACTGCTAGTAAGCAAACATTTAAAAAGCAGTGTGAGGGAGGTTCCAAAAATAAGTAGGAACTCCCCAGAACGAAGGATAGTCTAATAAGTCTGAATGACTATTTGCAAAACTTCATTCTGTCTCCCACCCTGGGAATCTCTTAAAACTTCCAGAAAGTCTCAACCTCTATTTCTTTTTTTGGCAAAGGATAGATCTGAAGTAGGAGATTCATTTGTCTGCAACCTGTGGGTTATGGATCCGATATCGGATCCGAACCGGCATGGTTTATCCAGCTATGGATCCGAGCTCCTAGCTCCTCCCCTCACCCATAATGCCCTGCTCTCCCTACATGACCTCAGATCTAGTTTGCCGAGCTGGTAACCAGTTGGATCGTCTTGAGCTCTTCAGCTAAGTGTTTCTAAAACTCTTAAAAAGTTTCAGATTACTTTCTTTTAGTTAATTCTGTGTGATTGTGTTAGGTTTCCTTTAGGTTTTTGATAGTTTTGGGTTAAAATTTTACCTCTAAAATTTTATCTTTAATTCCCTCCCCTCGCTGGTTCGGAGTTTTGTTTGAGTGTGTTGTATTGGGGCCTTGTGTGCGTGCTAGTTTAGCACTAATTACTTGTTTTTTTCTTTTGGTTAAAAAAAAAAAAAAAAAAAAAAAAACTTTAGTTATGTCAGAAGCCCCAAAGGCAATTTTTTCGAAGTGCTCCGAGTGTGGCCATAAGCTTTCCCCTGCTGATGGCCACACTCGGTGCGTTCGATGCCTTGGGGTTGAACACCTCACTTCTGGATGTTCCATTTGTGCAGGGTTCAACCCCAGGGCATTGAAGGAGCGGAGGTCGAAGCTGGTCCTGGCGGGACTTCTGCCCCCGGACTCGGCTTCGGCCTCCGCTCCCGTGGTGGGTACTGTTGCTACAGTTCCCTCCTTGCCTGCTCCCCCTCCTCCACCCGGGTTCGGAGCATTCGGAGCCGGGCAGCTTCGGAGCCGGGGGTGGGTCGGCGCCGATAGTACTAGGTACTTCGGATCCGACCCTGCCCTCGAGCGTTTCGGATCCGACCTCTCGGAGCCTGGCTCCGAGCTTCGGATCCAGGGGACTCAGTGTGCCTTCGGCGCCATCTGTGTCGGAGCGCACTGGTCCCTCGGATCCGAGTGTCTCGGCGCCGGTTCCGATCCACTCTTCGGATGCGAGGGGGAGCCGACTTTCGGATCCTTTGGTCGAGGCTGGCTCCCCTTCGGCTTTTGATGTAGTGGAGAGGGCTCTGTTGAGGGCTTCCGGACCCCCGGCACTTGCTTCGCCCGCCCGCACTCCATCTGCACTGGGTCAGGCTTCCGCCATCCGGCCACTGGGACAGCCCGCTTCAATGCCCCAAGCTGTTCCATTGGAACAAGACACTGCTTGCGAGGGCTCCTCGGACAGCCCCCCCGAGGAAGCACCTCGCAAGCACACGTGTAAAAGAATTCACATAGACTCCCCCGAGTCTTTAACTGAAGACACGGATTTGGAGGAAGGGGAAGGCTCCCCAAGATCACCCCCCGAGGATGTCTCCTTTGGAGACATCATGGAAATGCTTCGCATAAGGGGTGGGTGGTCTGCCCCTAAGTCTTCCTCGGACGAGTCCGTGTTCTTGGAGGCATTCGAAGCGGGCCCGTCTACCTCTTGGGTGTCCCCTCCTGCCGACCCCCTGGTGGACCTTATTACTACCAGGGCATGGAAGGAACCGGACACCGTGGAGCCAATCCCCAAAAGGCCAGACAGAATCCTTAGCCCCCCTGCAGACCGTGCCCACTGGAGTAAGGGACCTCCGGTAGATGCCATGTTGACGGCAGCAGCCACCAAGAGGGAACTCACCCAGGAGAGTCCCTCAGTCCATCCTCTGAGCAAGGAGTCTCGGATGATGGACCACTTGGGGAAGCGAATGTTTAGTTCAGCAACCTCCTCGGTGAGGGCGCTCAACTATCTGGCACATGTTATCAGGATGCAGCGCGATCTTATTAAAGAATACGCTGCATCCCCCCCAGAGTCCATGTCGGAGGAGGACAAACTTTTGCACTCCACCCGTATGGCCACTCTTCGGTCCGTGACGAATACCTCTATGTGGTTGCTGTCCCATGCTACTGAGGGAGCCGCTAGAGCTGCAGGAGTAGGCCTAGTCACTAGACGCCAGGCCTGGCTCCGCCATTGCGATTTCACGGAGCCCTTCAAGGCGTCTTTCGCGAACGCCCCCTTCGATGGTTCTGCCCTTTTTGGCAAAACGGTTCGCGACACCTTGACCCAGAGCGAGAAGGACGGGAAGACGCTGTCTGCCATCGGAATCCGCTTCTCTGTGCCCCAGAAGTCCTACTCTAGGAACCAAAAGGGCCAGAAGAAGATGTGGTTCCGGAAGTCGCAGCAATCCCAACCCGCCCTGGACAATCAGTCCTTCCGTGGCAGAGGAGGACAGGGAGGACGCCGCCCCAGGGGCAGAGGGGCTCCCAGGAATTTCGGGTCCAGAGAACCTTTCTCTGAACGGCCCGCGCAGCAGCCCTGAGGGGTTGACCGACTGCTCCACTCTGGAGGCCGTCGGGGGACGTTTTTCGGAGCACCTAGCGGCATGGGAGTCCATAACATCAGACCGCTGGGTCCTCCGCATTATATCCAGAGGATACAAGATCCCCTTTCATCACGTCCCAAAGCTAAAATCCCTCCCCGACGTTCCACCCAGTCAGTGGGAGGCCGCTTCAGCAGAAATTGGCCATCTGCTGAGGAAAAGAGCCATCCAGCCCGTCCCCCCAGACCAGATCGGATCAGGGTTCTACTCCAGGTTCTTTTTAGTGCCAAAAAAGACAGGGGACCAAAGACCAATTTTAGACCTGTCCCTATTAAACCTGGCAGTTCCCAAGGAGGAGTTCTGGATGGTCACTTTGCAATCCATCCTCCCCCTCCTGGGAGAGAATCACTGGATGTGCTCTATAGACCTCAAGGATGCGTACTACCACATACTGATGGACAGACGTTCCAGGAGGTTTCTTCGCTTCCGGCTGGGACCCAGTCACTACCAGTTCAGGGTCCTTCCCTTTGGTCTCACCACAGCCCCCAGGGTGTTCACCAAAGTAATAGCAGTGGTTGCGGCCCACCTGAGGCTTCAGGGGGTGCAGGTCTTTCCGTACCTGGACGACTGGCTTCTCACCGCCCCAACAAGGCATCTACTATCCTTGGCGCAAGACTCCTTTCTTCATCTAGCTCCCTGCCTGGGCATCACGATAAACGTAGCAAAATCCAACCTGGCCCCTACTCAGTTGATAGAATTTATAGGTGCCAGGTTAGACACGAGGGAGCTAAGAGCCTTTCTAACAGCCGACAGAGTTCGGAATCTGCGACTCCAGGTGCGGGCCATCCTCCACTCCAGCTCAGTTCCAGCGGAATTGGTCCTGAGGGCTCTAGGGTCCATGGCGGCAGCGATATCTCTTCTTCCACTCGCCAGGTTCAACATGCGGGTCCTTGGTTCTACCTTAGATAAACGAAACACCACATAACCAACAAGACACGACAACACCGAAAACTTACATCACCGACAACGTAAATAACCAGCTCTGAAAACGCCGACATTGGTATGCTAATAGCGTCTCTCACTCCTACCACGTTCCAGGTAATGTGGTAGGAGCGAGAGGAGCTATTAGCATACCAATGTCGGCGTTTTCAGAGTTGGTCATTTACGTTGTCGGTGATGTAAGTTTTCGGTGTTGTCGTGTCGGTTAACTGCTTGTCGGTTATGTGGTGTTTCGTTTATCTAAGGTAGAACCGGGTCCTTCAGTGGGCACTTCAAGTTCAGTGGTCTTACCTTGCTCTCCCTCTGCATCATCCCATTGCGATCAGCAAGGCTTGCAAGCGGTCTCTCTTGTGGTGGCGCCATTCTCAGGATCTCCACGGAGGCCGCCCCTTTTGTGCTTCTCCCACTCTCACCACGGTGACCACAGACGCCTCCCGCCTCGGGTGGGGGGGGGACATTTTGCAGGCCGGACAGTCCAAGGCACGTGGAATGACTCAGAGACCTCCCTGCATATCAGTGTTCTAGAGATGAGAGCAGTGCTCTTGGTGTTGCGAGCACTTCAGGCCTTTCTTCCCTTGGGAACAATTGCGATTCAGTCAGACAACATGTCGGTGGTCTGGTACATCAACAAACAGGGGGGAACCAGGTCTTATCCTTTATGTCGAGAAGCCATGAGAGTGTGGGAATGGGCGATCTCCACCAACCGCTTTCTCATCGCAAAGCATATTCCGGGTCGGTCCAACATCCTTGCGGACAAGCTCAGTTTCACCATTCTCTCCCCGTACGAGTGGTCTCTCAATGCTCAAGTAGAGAAATGTATCTTCGCACAGTGGGGAACTCCTTGTTGCGATCTCTTTGCGTCTCCCTTAAACACCAAGTGCGACAGTTTTTTCACTCTAATCCCTCCTCCAGGGGATTCCCCGAGAGACGCTCTGGTGCATGCTTGGCCTCCCGGTCTTCTTTACGCTTACCCCCCTTTGCCTCTGATGCTCCAGGTTCTTCAGAAAGCCTCTCGGTTGGGGTGCAGAATGATCCTCATTGCCCCATTCTGGCCTCGACAGATCTGGTTCCCTTACCTAAGGTCTCACTCGGTGAATCCACCTTGGATTCTAGATCCCATTCCGGATCTGATATCACACCCATCAAACCTACCAACTCCGAATCTGGACAACCTGAAGCTAACTGCTTGGCTGCTCCAGTTCCACTCCTAATTAGGACTCCCGGTATCTCGTCCCCTGATAAGGCCATCCTGGTAGCTGCTCATAAACCATCTACCAGAAAAGTTTACCGCAGTAAATGGAAACGATTCTCCATTTGGGCGGAGCGGCAGGGTCTAGATCCCTTCACAGTTCCCCTTCCTCTGGTGCTAGACTTCCTTACCACTCTTTTTAATGATGGTGCCAGTAGTTCCACGGTCAAAGTGCAGCTTGCGGCCATTTCTCACTATTATGTTGGTCATGACTCTGGACCGCTTATGTCCGCCAAATTATGTAAAATCTTCCTAAAAGGCACCTTTCTCCTTAGACCCCCTGTCAAGCAAGCGGTTCCACCATGGGATCTTTCCTTGGTTCTTCAGGCCTTGACCGCTCCCCCCTTCGAGCCTGCGGCCACAGTAGATCTTAAATTATTATCCCTCAAGACTGCTTTTTTAGTAGCCATTACTTTGGCCAAAAGAGTTTCGGAACTTCAAGCCTTATCCATGAAGCCGCCTTACTTGGTCTTCCATCCGGACCGCGTATACCTCAGGACCAATCCCTCCTTTCTTCCTAAGGTAGCTTCGGAAGCAAATATTAATCAGTCCATCAACCTCCCTGTTTTCTTTCCTAAATATCAGAACAAGGGTGAATACAAGCTGCATTCCTTGGATGTTCACAGGCAGCTTCGTTTTTATCTTAACAGGTCAGCTGGTCATAGGCAATCCGACCAGTTGTTCATTTCCTTTGCCAAATTCAATCTGGGTAAGCCAATTTCCAAAGTCTCCTTGTCACGCTAGATTTCGCAGTGTATTCTTTTAGCTTACCAAGCTTCTGGGAGGCCCGCACCGGAGGGAGTCCATGCCCATTCGACCCGGTCAGTTTCTACCTCAGCGGCCTTTAAAGCTAGGATTCCTCTGGATGGCATTTGTTCAGCAGCCACTTGGGCATCATCTCATACCTTTATTTCTCATTACAAGCTGGATATTACATCTAGAGGTAAAGCATCCTTTGGCTCCGCGGTGCTCCGGAATATCCTTCCATGACGGCCACCCAAGATTCAGGTAGCTGGGGACTTTGTCCCACAGGTTACAGACAAATGAATCTCCTACTTCAGATTTAGAAGTTATGTACTTACCATAACGTTCCATCTGAGTAGGTGGATTCATTTGTCTGCAACCATCCCGCCCTCATATCCCCCTGGCCTTGTCAGTTTCCTGCATAGAATGTGTTACCCGTTTCTTGGGTATTTTGATACAGGGCAAACTCGATCTGAGGTCATGTAGGAAGAGCAGGGCATTATGGGTGAGGGGAGGAGCTAGGAGCTCGGATCCATAGCTGGATAAACCATGCCAGTTCGGATCCGATATCGGATCCATAACCCACAGGTTGCAGACAAATAAATCCACCTACTCAGATGGAGCGTTATGGTAAGTACATAACTTCTAATTTTAGACAGATGGGTTCGGAAAATAATCCATCAAGGTTACAAATGTCAGTGTGAATCTTTCCCTACTTTCCGAGGGATTCTTCTCACCCACCAGACCAAACTTTTTTCCCTTCTGTTATTCAATGGTTTTCCAAGGAGTGACAGAAGCTGTCCCTCCTCCTCAAGTAGGAGAATGGTTTTATTCAAGGATGTTTCTAATGCCAAAGAAAGATCTATGGAGATGATTTCTGGATCTTTCCATTCTGAACCTGTTTGTGATAGTGCAGAAGAAAAAATATTTTCACTTCACATCTTCTTACCCTTATTCTCCATTTAAATTTTCTAGTAACTTTAGATTTAAAAGATTCACATGTTCACATTCCTATACATCCAGATTTCAGATGTTTCTTAGGGTTTTCTGTGTCAGGATCATATTATCAGATATTCATCATATTTATCACTGTTGCAGTATCCTTAGCTATAGGATGTAACAGTCAGCCAGCTTTAAAAGCTTCAGGGCACCTTCTACACCCATAAACCTTCAGTTAGCTTGAGGTGAGTTTCCTAAAAAACTGACACCTAAAATGACATCATCATTTTTTGTTTTATTTTTGCAATGATGTCATTCAATGTGGATTGGTCAGCAGTTAGGGGATGGGGTATTTAAATGTTGTTTGTACTAACCAACGTTACTCTGATGAAGCCATTCTTATGGTGAAAGCGCTCAGTCGTTGGGATCTTTGTGTTTTGTGCTATTAAATCGGTGAAACCACGTTTGTGTTGGGACTTTTTTTATTTTTATTTCATTGTTTTTTGCTCCGTTTGGAAGATTTGGTGTTTTTGTGACCACTTGTTAGTCTTAGTTGCACATATATATATATATATATATATATATATATATATACACACACACAAAGTGACACTCGTGGAGGAAATAAGGCTCTTACGAAGTTGATCACCAATGTTTAATCCAAAAAAGTCAGAAGCACAGCAACACCAGGAACAAACACAGTTCAAATATATATATATAGTTTATTTTGGTGTGTGAGTGTTTTTTCTCTTATTACCTTTTCTGGTATTTCTTCATACCATAGTTGGTATAGGCCCCCTTCCTTCCCTCTTACCTGTAGGTAATCTCTAATACGATTGTTGGTATTCTTCCCTTCCACGTTCTGTTACCCTTCTGGGTATACCTGTATTACCGTTGTTGGTATTTAAAAAAAAAAAAAAAAAAAAAATCTTCCTTTATTACTGTGTGTATGTGTGATCGTGTGAAAGACTGTCTGGTGATTTGTGCTTGTTAAAATGGCTGACAAAAAAGGTAGTACTGGCTTTAAACAGTGTGACAAATGTGGCAGGAAGATGCCCAACTCTGATGGGCATCTTTCCTGCTTATATTAGTTAGGAGTGCAACAATTGCAGGTCCAACCTCCATATGAGCTCTGAAAGGGCTTTAGTGCCTGCACCTTAGCAGAGCGTAAGAATAAGCTAATTTTAAAGGGTTTATTAAAAACCCCTTTTTTGGAGGCTTTATCTGAGGCGGCGGTGTCAAAACTTCCTAGGAAAGAAACAAAGAAGAGAAGCCACTCGGACCCAGCATCTCACATTCTTGTGAACCGAAAACGTCTAAAGGCCATACTGAACCGAAGACTAAGCCTAAATTAGCGCCATCTGTCCCGGCACCAGAGCCCAAGACCCCCCTCCATGGTGCCGTCCTTGACGACGGAACTGACTATGACAATCACCACGGTATTGACCCCTTCCACGGTACTGCAGACCCTTTCAGCACCAAGAATAGCTTCTCTCCTGAAATTGGTTACTCCCCCTCTATCACAACCTTCTGGTCATCTGACCTCTGTGCAGAAGGTCGAAACATTAGCCAGGACTCGATATTCCCTGTCCATTGACCTCTTTATTGCACAGCAGCTCAGTCCATTTATTCAGTGACCAGAATCTCCATCGGGGATGTCTATTCATTCCACCAGGAGCCTTTCGTAGCTTGATGTAGTGAGAATGATGGATCAGCTCTTAGCGGCCAAAGGCATTCCAACCCCATCTAGGACCTCCCTCCCACCAGGATTTGAGGTCTTTTCTCCACGGACTCCAGCTTATCTTCCTCCTTCAACTTCCCCACAGCATTTGGAGCCCTTGATGTCAGCGCCCCTCCCAGTGCCAGCTTTCTTCAGTACTGTTGGTGAATCTCACCTTGGTTCTCGAACCTACTCTGTGGACCTCTACTCCATTGGAGCCTACCCACCCATGGGACCTTGATTTGGCTGCCAGCACTAGAATCCCTAGCATGGCACCAATTTTTTTCCACAGTGCTGTCTGTGTTTCCAGTTACTTTGACAGCTTCAAGTCCTCTCATGGCTCCTTCTCTGGAGATGGGCTCATTGGAGTGGGGGTGACCTTGGTTCCGAGGTTTTCTTTCTCTGTTCTGGGCTCCCATTCCTCTTCAGGTGGGCCTGCCTTCCAGATTATGGAGAGAGCACTCATCTCAGCAGGCTCACAGTTGGCACCCTCGGCACTGGAATGTCATGTAAACCTGTCCTCTGGCTTGCAGCTGTCAAAGTCTACTACACTGGGGGAACAGGCATGGGAGCATCAAGATACCCTACCGCAGGGCACCTTCTCTTCAGACCTCCCTCCTGATGAGCCACCCCATAAGAGATCATGCAGGAGGGTTTCTGTGTATTTATAAGAGTTAGTCACACATCTTTGAATTTATTACTGCTCAATTTCTGAGTTGTTTGGCTTCTGCTACATACCTACAATCAACTGCATTACTAGCTGAGTTAAGTACAAACTTGCAGTGTTAAAGATTGTACTGCATTTTATTTTATTTTACTGTGTATTTAATTGTTTCATTGGTCTGTGTCTCTCTGTAGTTATTTATTTTTCTCTTTAATTGTTTCATAGACTACTGTGGTCTCTCTCTGTCTCTGCAGTTAGTGGAGGCCATTGTGTTTCACTTCATTGATATTCAGTGTTAAACTCGTAGCCTAGAGGGTTTCTGTGTATTTGTAAGAGTTAGTCAGATATCTTTGAATTTATTACTGCTCAATTTCTGAGTTCTTTGGCTTCTGCTACATACCTACAATCAACTGCATTACTAGCCAAGTTAAGTACAAACTTGCAGTGTTAAAGATTGTATTGCATTTTATTTTATTTTTCTGTGTATTTAATTATTTAATTGGTCCGTGTCTCTCTGTAGTTATTTATTTTTGTATTAATTGTTTCATATAATACTGTGGTTTCTCACTGTCTCTGCAGTTAGTGGGGGCTATTGTGTTTCACTTCATTGATATTCAGTGTTAAACTCTTAGCCTAGAGGGTTTCTGTGCATTTGTAAAAGTTAGTCACATATCTTTGAATTTATTACTGCTCAATTTCTGAGTTGTTTGGCTTCTGCTACATACCTACTGTAAACTGCATTACTAGCTGAGTTAAGTACAAACTTGCAGTGTTAAAGATTTTACTGCATTTTATTTTATTTTTCTGTGTATTTAATTGTTTCATTGGTCTGTATCTCTCTCTGTAGTTATTTATTTTTCTATTTAATTGTTTCATAGAATACTGTGGTCTCTCTCTGTCTCTGCAGTTAGTTTCCCGTCCGCCCTCCCTGTTCCTGTTGTGGTATTAATCTTGGTTGCTTGGGAATTGCCCGCCCCTCCTGTAAATTTGTGTTTGTACACTCCTCCTGGGTCTATCTCATTTGCTCACTCAACTGAGTACAGTGAGATCATATTTTGACTTCAGACACTCCTACCAGTCCCATCTGTTCAGCTCTATCCCAGCTCTATTCCAGTCTAGTGTCACTAGCTCATTCTGCGTAATATAGAGAGAACATTTGTGAAGGGCAAGCCACTAAGGTCCTTAATTTTGAATTATCTTCTGTTTCTCCTTTCTCCCTTTCCACTTTCCAAAAAAAATTCTAAGCTTGTTTCCTGCCTTTCCTGTAACTAGTTTAGTCCAGATACAAATTTGCTATAACCATGACTGTTTGTAAGCTTCTGAGCCCCCAAAGCCTTTCTGTGTTGGAGGGAAGCCTTCTAGTTTATCAGTGGGAGTGGTAAGCACTAGGTAGCCTCTCTACCACAAGAGTGGTTTCTGGCCCAGAAATTATAGTTTATTGGCTGTTTGGGCAGTTTTTCCATCTCTTTCAACTTTCTTGTTTAAACTACTGCGATGTTCTGTAGTCCTATCTCGCCTTCATTCTTACATATGGGTTTGGAGCCGATCCTCTGCTCTGACTCGTCCTGTTACAAAGCTCAAAGTTTCTTAGTTGGCTTGTGGCTAGGTAGGTATCCCATAGTGCACTAGTATGATCCCCAGATCTCGTTTGTCGTGTCTACAAGTCCAGAAGTGTTTCTTGCTTGGCCGTGGCCAAGTTCAAAATTTTTTTCATTATTCACTTTTACTGATACTTTAGCTAGTTATACTTAATATTAGTATTAGTTATCTTATAGATAGTGTTTAGAAGTGTTTTTGCTATTTACTTAGTTTTTTGAGAACTTGTTGGCCGTTTGGCCCTTGTTGTTCTCTGTGTGGTACCCTGTGTGCTAGTTTCTAATACAATTAATATCACGTAGGTCTACTTTTGTGTTAGGACCTTGTTTTTCGCTTTTTCATACCTTGATTTTGTGTGCAGTGTTTTGTACTAGTTTTGATACAGTTTATATTTCTGTAGGTCCATGTTCGTATTAGGGCCTTGTTTTCTCTATTTTATAGATTAGAAGATTGTGTGCACAGTGTTGTTTGTCTCATACTTTGCCTGGTGCTTACGCTTCTGGTTTTCTCCGGCTTAGCTTCCGTTCCAGCTAGGTCTGTTTAAGTTGGAGGATCAAGTCCTCTGTTATCTTTGAATTTTTCTAACAGGGCTAGGCCCGTTTAAGTTAGAGGACCTAGTCCTCTTTAGTTTCTCCTTTCTGTGAGTGTGCTTGTTAGGGATAGACCCGTTTAAGTTATAGAGGACCTAGTCCTTGTTGTGTTTGTTGTATACCTGTCTTAGGGCGAGGCCTGTTTAAATTTTAGGACCTTGTTTTTCCTCCTCTTTGTTTATAGAGCTCTGATAGATATGTCTAAAGAGTCCAAAGATCACAAACCTTCAGGTTTTAAAAAATGCATAAAGTGCTTCCAGAAGATGTCAGTTACAGATAACCACAGTGATTGTGTTTATTGTCTCGGAGCCATTCACTTGCAGGAAACTTGTTCCCTCTGCCACTCCTTTAGCTCCGGAGTTCTCCAGGAGTGAAAGAACAAGTTAATTCTGAAAAGTCTCCTCAAGCCTTCCTTCGAGGAAGACTTAGTAAGCACGTCTTCATCACCAAAGTCCCATTCATACAGAAAAGAGAAGGTCAAGAGACATTCTCCGGCACCGACTAGTGTATCGGAACCTCCTCAGAAAACATTGAAACTAGATAAAACTTCTACCTTCTCGGCTCCACTGTCCTCAGAGCCGGTTGAGGTGGTCGATGTTGACACTACAGTGTTGGCCCCAAGCATTTCCGAGCCAACTACTGAAAAATTGCATCGGAGCCAGTTCACAGATCTTTTGCCGGTCTCTCCAACCTTAAGATCTCCATTTCTATAGAGATTTAGATTGCCTACCCTGTCATCCAGATCCTCCAAGAGCCTGTCAGAAGAAGATGTGGAGAGAGTAGTGCTTAGACTCTTGAAGTCGTTTGCTTTGCCCAAATTGTTGTTGGCTCTGACCCAGTCGGTCCCGGAGCCATCTGAGTCCATTCTCCCTGTTGTGGTTCCTCTTCTGAGCAGAGTCAGGCCTTCCCGGAGCCATCTGAGTCCATTCTCCATGTTGTGGTTCCTCCTCTGAGCCTAGTCGGGCCTTCGGAGCTAGAGATTTCAGTGCTGCTTGTTGTGGTACCCTTGGTTCCAGCTCCCTTTGTGGCTGTCTCAGAGCCGAGTTCTGTACCAACACCTTCGTCCACCATCCTTGCTGTCTAGGCACCGAAGCTCACTGGTCGGCCCCGAAAGGAACACTTGGACCCAAACCTCTTCGGTGCCGTGTCTCCCTCTCGGTGCATCGGCTAGGGTGAGCTCGGACCCTACATCCATCTCAGAGCTGGTCGCTCTGGAGCTGAGGACTACCTCCATTTCCTCAGAACCGGGGCTGTCTTCAGAGCTGGAGAGATCTGCTTTCGAGATGATGAGGAGCGTGCTGTCTCGATCATCAGCTCCGCGCAAGGGTACCGATACTCTTCCCCCTCAAGCACCGACCTCTGTCTCAGCACCTTCTCTCTCTTAACAGCAGAGACCTGTAGCCACAGGAGCCCCGTTGGGTGGCCCCCAGTCTTCCGAGACCTACCCAGAATACCCTTCTGAGGAGCCCCCTCAGAAGAGAACATGCAAGAGGAAGCATGTAGACTCCCTGGATGAGTCTGTCACCTCAGACACTGACCTTGAGGAGTCACAAGGTCCCCCAAGTCATCCTCTGAAGATGTCTCCTTTGTAGACATTCTAGAGATCCTAAAGCAGAGAGGTGGCTGGCCCACTGTCACCCCTTCTGATGAGGAGTCAGTATACCTGAAGGCTTTATGGTCTCAACCTTCAGCCTCTTGGGTGTCTCCACCTTTTGACGAACTCTTGGACCTGGTTATTTGAAAGGTGTGGGAGACTCCTGATGCCGTGGAGCCAGTCCCCAGAAGACCCAACAAATTTCTCTTGGCCCCAAAAGAGAAAGAGTTTTTGTTCAAGGCCGTGCCTGTAGATGCCATGGTTGTGGCAGCGGCTACTAAGAAGGAGCTAGCAGAGACTTCTTCATCTGTCCATCTGCTGAACAAGGAGTCTCGAATGATGGATAGATACGGGAAGCGTATCTTCTCTTCAGCGGCTTTTACCCTCAGATCGCTGAACTGTATTACTCATTTTACTAGGCTTCAGAGAGATGTCCTTAAGGAGTTAGGAGATACTCTTTAAGGTACATTTACTGAATAAGTCCCTGAGAAGGTGACTGCTCAGTTGTCCACCTTAAATTCCATCGTGAGCTCCTCCATGAAGCTCATCTCCTATGCAGCCTACAGAGCGAGCAGGGCTGCAGGTTCAGGAGGTTTCCCTTAGGAGACACTCCTGGATGCGCTTATGTAATTTTGCGGACCCTTTCAAGTCTACCTTTACCAACACCCCCTTTGATGGTTCTTCTCTCTTTGGACCTAAAGTAAAAGATACACTCACCAGGCGCGAACAAGAAGGAAAAACTCTCTCTGCCGAGGGAGTACATTTTACTGTCCCTTCTAGACCATATCCCAATGGTCAGAGAGGTGGTAAGATGTGGTTCAAGAAGTCCCAGAATTTTTTCCCGGATGCACAGGGTGATTCCTCCTTCAGAGGAGGAGGAGGAGCTAATGGTAGACATCGCCCTAGAGGCAGGGGGGGTCCGCAAAATCAGGGTGGCCGCGATTCCTGTCAAGGCCATCCCTATCAGCGCTCCTGATGTGGGGCCCGGCTGTGCTTTTTTGGAGCCAGTCGGGGGTTGCCTATCTTTGTATCCAGAGGCCTGGCTAAACATCACCCAAGACAAATGGGTACAAAGAATAATCACCAGAGGATAATTCCATACCCTTTTCTCTTCCACCCCACACTCCCAAGAAGATCCCGGATGTTCCACCCAATCACAGGGATCAAGCAACTGTAGACATGCAAAAGTTGCTTTCAAAGAGAGTCATCCAAACCGTCGCCGCAGACCAGATAGGATTCGGAACTTCAGATTCTTTTTAGTGCCAAAACGAACAGGGGACTGGAGGCTCATCTTGGATCTTAGCAAACTAAACAAATCCGTAAAGAAGGCCAAGTTCCAGATGGTGACACTGCAGTCTATACTCCCTCTGTTAGGGAAAGACAGTTGGATGTGCTCCATAGACCTCCACGATGTGTACTACCATATAAAAATGGACAGAACATCGAGGAGTCATTTATGCTTCTGGCTGGGAGCCAGTCATTACCAATTTCGTGCTCTGCCCTTTGGTCTCACCACAGCCCCCAGGGTGTTCACCAAATGTATGGCAGTAGTGACAGCTCACCTGAGACGTCGTGAATTCCAAGTGTTTCCGTACCTGGACGACTGGCTCCTGACTGCCACCACCAGGCACCTACTCCTACAAACCAGAGATTCAACCATCCAGCTCTGTTCCCAGCTTGGGATTACAATAAATTGGGAAAAGTCTGACTTACCACCCTCTCAATTTGTGACTTTTACAGGCGCAGAAATAGACACAGTTGCCATGCTAGCTCACCCGCAGACAGAATTCAAAACCTCAGGCAACAAATTCTCAGTCTACTTCCTCTATAGAATGTCAAGGCAAAGACAGTGCTGAAACTCTTAGGGACCATGGCCTCCACCATAACTCTAGTCACTCTAGCCAGATTTCATATGCGAATTCTCCAATGGCTTCTATTTTCCCAGTGGTCCTTCAACAACTGCCTCTATCTCACTATATCCTTATAACAGAGTCATGCTAAAAGGACCTTCGTTGGTGGATTCAGCCTGATTAGATGACAATAGGCACTCCATTCTTCCCTCACCAACCCGTTGCTACTGTGACCACAGATGCCTCACAGATCGGGTGGGGGGGGCAGCAAGATCCCGAGGCTCACCTGCATATCAGTGTCCTAGAGATGAGAGCAGTGCTTCTAGCATTGCAAACACTTCACGACTTTCTTCCTGTAGGGACGATAGCAATCCAATCGGACAATATGTCAGTGGTATGGTGTCTAAACAAGCAAGGAGGAACCAGATCTTACCCACTTTGTCAGGAGGCTCTTCATGTTTGGAAGTGGGTGATATCTTCCCAATGCTTTCTAGTAGCAATGCATATCCCGGGGATAACCAGTGTCATAGCCAACAAGATCAACAGAGCAACCTTGATGCCTGACGAGGGGTCTCTGAATCAGGAAGTAGCGGAACAGATCTTCTGCAAATGGAGACAGCCTTGCTGCGATCTCTTTGCCAGCTGACAATGCCAAATGCAGCATCCCTTTCTCCCTTATCCCCCCTCCGGGGGAGTCACCGAGAGATGCACTTGTTCAGGATTGGCCCCCGGGACTCATATATGCATTTCCTCCCTTTCCGCTCATATCCAAAGTGATACAGAAAGCAAAGTTATTAGGAAGCAAGATGATTCTCATCACTCCTTACTGGCCTCACCAGATTTGGTTCCCCTTTCTCGGGCCTCATCTACTAGATGATCCATGGACTCTGGACCCAGTGCTAGACCTCTTGACACACATTTCAGGCTCCCTTCACCCCTGCGTCCACACCCTCAACGTGACAGCGTGGCTGCTCCAATTCCATCCCTAGTCAGGCTTCATGATCTTTCACCTGCTGTGACCCACATCCTTATGTCTTCGCATAAACCTTCCACTAGAAAGTTATACACTAGCAAATGGAGAAGGTTTTCTATCTGGGCAAAAGAAAGAAATGTAGATCCTTACACAGCATCCATCCCTGTGGTGTTAGAATTTTTGTCTGAACTTTTCATCACGGATCTGCTGCTGCCATAATTAGAGTCCAGTTGGCAGCGATATCTAACTTTCATTTGGGACAACATTAATCCAATCTGATGCCCCACAGATTATGTAAAACCTTCCTTAAAGGCGCTACTTTGCTGAGACCTCCCTTTCAGGAACCTGTATCTCCTTGGGATCTAAACTTCATTTTGTCCAAACTAACTTCCCCGTCTTTTGAACCCGCACATTTGTGTCAATTGAAGTTTCTGTCTTGGAAGACTTTGTTACTAGTAGTTATCACATCAGCTAGATGGGTATCAGAGTTACAACCACTGTCAATTAAGCCTCCTTATTTGATTTTCCACAAAGACAGTTTCCCTTTGTACTAATCATTCCTTTATCCCTAAAGTTTCCTCTCAGACTAATTTGAACCAAACTATTGAATTACCTGTATTTTTCCCTAATCATTCCAACACTCATCATCATTATCATCATCTTTCGGCTTTTCCCGTTAGGGGTAGCCACAGCGGATCATCTCTTTCCATTTCTTCCTATCCTCTGCATCTTGCTCTGTCACATCAACCGCCTGCATGTCCTCTCTCACCACGTCCATAAACCTTATCTTAGGCCTTCCTCTTTTCCTCTTACCTGGCAGCTCCATCCTTAGCATCTTTTTCCCAATATACCCATCATCCCTCCTCAGCACATGTCCAAACCAACGCAATCTCGTCTCTCTTGCTTTGTCTCCAAACTGTCCAACATGAGCTGACCCTCTAATATACTGATTCCTAATCCTATCCATCCTAGTAACACCGAGTGCAAATCTTAACATCTTTAACTCTGCCACATCTGGCTCTGACTTCTGCCTTTTTGTCAGTGCCACTGTCTCCAACCCATATAACATAGCTGGTCTCACTACCCTCTTGTAGACCTTCCCTTTCACTCTTACTGGTACCCGTCTGTCACAAATCACTCCTGACACTCTTCTCCACCCATTCCACCCTGCCTGTACTCTCTTCTTCACCTCTCTTCCACATTCACCATTACTCTGAACTGTTGATCCCAAGTACTTAAACTCGTCCACCTTTACCAGTTCTACTCCCTGCATCCTCACCATTCCTCTACCCTCCCTCTCATTTACACACATATATTCTGTCTTAGCCCTGCTGACCTTCATTCTTCTGCTCTCTAGAGCATATCTCCACCTCTCCAGAGTCTCCTCAACCTGATTCCTACTCTCACTACAGATCACAATGTCATCTGCAAACATCATAGTCCACGGGGCCTCCTGTCTGATCTCATCTGTCAACTTGTCCATCACCACTGTAAATAAGAAAGGACTCAGAGCTGATCCTTGATGTAATCCCACCTCCACCTTAAACGGATCTGTCACTCCCACTGCAGTCCTCACCACTGTCACACCACCCTCGTACATATCCTGTACCACTCTTACATACTTCTCTGCCACTCTCGACTTCCTCATACAATACCACAACTCTTCTCTAGGCACCCTGTCATATGCTTTCTCCAAGTCTACAAAGACACAATGCAACTCCTTCTGACCTTCTCTGTATTTCTCCAGTAACACTCTCAGAGCAAACATTGCATCTGTATTGCTCTTTCCTGGCATGAAACCATACTAGTGATCACTAATCATCACCTCCCTACTTAACCTAGCTTCTACTACTCTTTCCCATAACTTCAAGCTGTGACTGATCAATTTTATCCCTCTGTAGTTACTGCAGCTCTGCACATCACCCTTATTCTTAAAGATAGGTACCAAAACACTTTTTTCTCCACTCCTCAGGCATCCTCTGACTTTCCAAAATTTCATTAAACAATCTAGTTAAAAATTCCACTGCCATTTCTCCTAACCACCTCCATGCTTCCATTGGTATGTCATCTGGGCCAACAGCCTTTCCATTCTTCATCCTCTTCATAACTGTCCTTACTTCCTCCTTGCTAATCTGTTTCACTTCCTGATTCACTATCCCCACATCATCCAACCTTCTCTCTCTCTCATTCTCTTCATTCATCAGCCTCTCAAAATACTCTTTCCATCTACTCAACACACTCTCCTCTCTTGTGAGTACCTTTCCCTCACTATCCTTTATCACCCTTACTTGCTGCACATCTTTCCCAGCTCTGTCCCTCTGTCTAGCCAATCGGTACAGGTCTTTTTCTCCCTCTTTAGTGTCCAATCTCTCATACAACTCTCCATACGCCTTATCCTTAGCTTTCGCCACCTCTCTCTTTGCCATGCGCCTCATCTCCTTATACTCATGTCTACTTTCTTCATCTCTTTGACAATCCCACTTCTTCTTCGCCAGCCTCTTCCTCTGTATACTCTCCTGTACTTCCTCATTCCACCACCAGGTCTCCTTGCCCTCCTTCCTCTGTCCAGATGTCACACCAAGCACCTTTCTAGCAGTCTCCCTTACTAGTTCTGCTGTAGTTACCCAGCTATTCGGTAACTCTCCACTGCCTGTCTTGCCTCTTCCCTAAACTCCACTTCACAATCACCCTTTTTAACTTCTACATTTAATCCTTGGCACTGCTTTCACACTCCTCCTCCTCTTCTTGATCATCAACGTCATCCTACAGACCACCATTCTATGCTGCTTAACTACACTTTCCCCTGCCACCACTTTACAGTCTTCAATCTCCTTCAAACTGGCCCTCCTACATAGGATATAATCCACCTGTGTGCATCTTCCTCCACTCTTGTACGTCACCCTATGCTCCTCCCTCTTCTTAAAATACGTATTCACCACAGCCATATCCATCCTTTTCGCAAAATCCACAATCATCTGACCTTCTGCATTCCTCTCCTTGATACCTACCCATCACTTCCTCATCCCCTCTGTTCACTTCACCAACATGCCCATTAAAGTCTGCTCCAATCACTAATCTCTCACCCTTGGGTACACTCACCACAACTTCATCCAACTCACTCCAAAATTTCTCTTTCTCATCCATCGCACACCCAACTTGTGGAGCATATGCACTAACAACATTCATCATTACACCATCAATTTCGAGCTTCATAAACATCACTCTGTCAGACACTCTCTTCACGTCTAAAACACTCTTGGCATATTGTTCCTGTAGTATAACCGCTACCCCATTTCTCCTGCCATCAACACCATGATAGAACAATATGAACCTGTTTCCTAAACGCCTGGTCTTACTTCCCTTCCATCTGGTCTCTTGCACGCACAATATATCAACCTTCCTTCTCTCCATCATATCAGCTAGCTCTCTTCGTATACCAGTCATACTACCAACATTCAAAGTCCCTACCCTCACTGCTACACTCCTAACCTTCCTCCTCTCTTCCTGCCTTCGGGCATGCCTTTGCCCTCCTCTTCTACTTCGGCCAACAGTAGCCCAATTTCCACCAGCACCCTGTTGGCTAAGAGTACTGGTGGCGGTTGTTGTTAACCCGGGCCTCGACCGATCCGGTATGGAAATATGAAATTTTTGCGCCATAAGTGTGGCAGAATTTTTACGCCGGATGCCCTTCCTGACGCAACCCTCCCCATTTATCCGTGCTTGGGACCGGCACAAAAAAATGCACTGGCTTGTGCATCCCCAGTGGCTGGGTTCCTAATCATTCCAACACTGCAGAATACAAATTTCATCAACTTGATGTTCACAGGTAGTTACGGTTCTACCTTCACAGGACTAAGGAACTCAGAAAGTCAGATCAATTGTTCATATCCTTTTCTGAGTCTAGAATAGGTCTGCCAGTCTCTAAAGTGACCCTATCTAATTGGATTTTGAGCTGTATTTCCTTCATTTACTCCTCCAGTGGAAAGACTCTACCGTTCAAGATTAAGGCTCATTCTACAAGATCCCTGTCCACATCTGCTTCCTTCCAAGCTAGAGTTCCAATTGACAGTATTTGTGCAGCAGCAACTTGGGCTACCCCTCATACCTTTGTTACTCATTACAAACTGGATTTCACCACCAGAGGTAGAACCTCCTTTGGTTCCACGGTACTCAGGAGTATATTCCTGTGAGCTACCGGAGAATAGGTTAATATGGACGCTGTCCCATATGTAAGAATGTAGACAAGATAGGACTACAGAATATAAAGAAGTTATGTACTCACCATAACGTTCCATGTTTGTGGTCCATGTCACCTTTCATTCTTACAAACCCACCCACTTACCCCGTCCTGGAAGGATTTGGAGACAGGATAGTGTTACCTTTGGTAGGGTGGAGATCTTTTATTATTGTTGTTCTTTCTGGATGACCTTTTTTCTATCTTTCTATAATTTAGCAGCAAATAAGATTGTACTAGTGCACTATGGGATACCTTCCTAGCCACGAGCCAACTAAGAGACTTTGAGCTTTGTAATAGGCCGAGTCGGAGCCGAGGGTCGGCTCTGAACCCATATGTAAGAATGAAGGACGAGATGGACTACAAACGTGGAACGTTATGGTGAATACATAATTTCTTTTTTGCGCTTGTTTCCCACCTTTCTTGTAACTAGTCTAGTCCAGATACAGATTTGCTGTATCCAGGACTCTTTGTAAGCTTATAAGGCCGTCAATCCTTTCTGTATTGGAGGGAAGCCTTCTAGCTTATCAGTAGGAGTGGTAAGCACTAGGTAGCCTATCTACCACAAGAGTGGTTTTTGGCCCAGAAATTATAGTTTATTGGCCATTTGGGCAGTTTTTCCAGCTCTTTCCAGCTTCTGGTTTAAAAGCCCGCATTTGCACTTGTTTCCCACCTTTCCTGTAACTAGTCTAGTCCAGATACAGATTTGCTGTATCCAGCACTGCTTGTAAGCTTCTGAGCCCCCAAGCTTTTCTGTGTTGGAGGGAAACCTTCTAGCTTATCAGTGGGAGTGGTAAGCACTAGGTAGCCTATCTACCACAAGAGTGGTTTCTGGCCCAGAAATTGTAGTTTATTGGCCGTTTGGGCAGTTTTTCCATCTCTTTTCAACTTTCTGGTTTAAAAGCCCGCTCTTGCGCTTGTTTCCCACCTTTCCTGTAACTAGTCTAGTCCAGATACATATTTGCTATATCCAGGACTGTTTGTAAGCTTCTGAGCCCCCAAGCCATTTTGTGCTGGAGGGAAGCATTCTAGCTTATCAGTGGGAGTGGTAAGCACTAGGTAGCCTATCTACCACAAGATCCAGGTGCAGATTTTTAGTTTTAGCACTTGAATTTGCTTATTCGTGCTAAGCACTTGTTCAGAACTTCTTGTTAGCACTAAATAAGCTACAAATTACTACAGCACTCAACCTTCCTCTTTACCTAGAGGAAAACAATTTTTGTACTTACTTTCCTCACTTGCTTAGAGAAAAAACACTCTTATACTCACTTTCCTCACTTGTCTAGAGGAAAGTAGTTTTTTATTCAGGCATGTCCAAGGGTCAGCTCCCAGTGTTCTTTCCTGTCTCTCTGATGAATCTGGGCATCTTGAGGCAAAGTAGCAATTGCCTCATGTACACAGACAACCCTCTCCTCCTACCACCCAACACCACAACCTGTGAGAGATGCACTTATCTAGCCAAACTGGAGGTAAAGCTCTCTACAATCAAGACTGCACTTGGCAGTCAAGAGGAGAAGGTAAACACTTGCACCACACCACACTCATCACATAGTCCCACTAAACCTACATCACCAAAATCCACACATAGAAACACAAAAACATCCGCAGAGAATCTCAGTAATAATCTGCTAAAGCAACAGAGATCTCCAAAGCAGAAACGCAAGCAGCCTCCACCCCCAACACAACCCAAATGACACATAGCCCACAGACTCAGTGTGCCGATAAACCACAGCCCATAAGGCAAACCACTGTACCCAACACACTAATCATAGGTGACTCTACAGTCAGGCATAATGATGTCCCACTCACCAGGCTAAACAAGAAGGTTACTGTCAGCTGCCTATCAGGTGCCAGGATCTGCCACATAACCCACACACTCAGGCACACCACAACAAGTACAAATATGATTCTGTCATTGTACATGTTGGTGTGAATGACCTGAGACGTACCTCCCTGTACTACATGAAAAAGAGACATATAAGACCTCTCCGATCTTGTAGCCCAGGCAGGTATGACTCTAGCCCTGAATAGCATCCTGGCATTGCGCAGAATGATACCACAGTACAAGGACAAAATGATTGACTTTAACAATTGGCTAAGCTTCTGGTGTCATTCTAAGGGAATCCTGTATCTCTCTGCGTGGGGTGACATGGTCAACAGACCACAATGCTTTGCCAGAGATGGCCTGCACCTGTCACCCCTGGGATTCCGGATACTGGCTAACGCTCTTACCACCCCTATAGTGCCTGTTTTAGGCAAGGTTCAAATGACAAATTCACCACCGTAACAGGAACAGGCATGCAAAAACTGAGGGTAATGCTACTCAATGCTAGAAGTCTAAATCTCAAAATGCACTCACTGGAGGCACTCTTTAAAATGGAGAACATCGATATCTGTGCAGTGACTGGGACCTGGTTCAGGGCTCTAGAGAGCACCCCTGCATTATCAGGCTATTACTCATACCACACTTTTCAGCCATCTAACCTGGACCAGAACACCAAAGACGGAGGTGTGTCCATATTCATTAAGGATATCCACACCTCCAGGCTAGTTGCGCAGCAGAATGCATCTGAGGTTATCCAAGTGCAACTGACTCTGGGCAAAACTGCAGTCCAAATTGTAGGTTGCTACAGATCCCCCACCATGCCCCAGGATTCCCACTCCTCTTTTCTTGATATACTAGAAAATATTAGGGTTCAACCAAACACTCTAGTAATGGGCAATTTCAACTACCCCACCATTAACTGGGAAAGCTACTCATGTACCAACTCCTTTGTTCAATGCTTTCTGGAATTCATAAATTCCAGTGCCCTGGATCAACTTATCCACACCCCCACCAGGGGCAACAATATCCTAGACCTAGCCATTACCAATATGAGTGACTGGTGTTTCACACCTGAAATCAACTCCTCATTTGTCAGATCTGACCATAAGCTAATCACCCTAGATATCCGCATCCCGCCCCCACCCATCATTAAGGAAACCACAGTAAAAAATTTCTCCAAAGCCAACTTCATGCTTCTTAAGACAGAAGTGTGACACCCATGTAGATGGACAATACAGTTACGACTGCTGATTCCTGCACAAATGCACTCTATAAGCACATACACTAGTGCTTTTATCGTGCTATCCCAAACAGAACCAAGACCCTATCCTCCATAAACAAACTCTACAACAGAAGGAAGAAACTGTTGCAAAAGAGAGTAAAATCATGAGTGGAGGAGCTCCCTGTTCAGCCTCAGTAAGAAGCTGGGATCCCTTATAAGAAACTCCAAAGTTAACTACGAAAACAAAATTGCCACTGATTCTAAGGGCAACCACAAAACATTCTATAGCTATGTCAAGAATCTCAATGGCAACACCCAGATCTGCTCTGAGTTACAGCACAACGGCACGAAAATTACAGAACCAACTGATATTGCCAACATCCTGACAGATAGGTACAGTGCTAACTTTACCCTCCTCTCACCCCCTAAAGGGCCCATATCTATACAGGAAGAATGCAGAGTCCCTGTAATCACATCTATGCAGGTAAAAGCTGCACGCTCTAAAACCAAAAACACAGCATCCATGGGACCGGACAACATCCCAGGCTGTGTTTTACACAAACTTCAGAATGAACTGGCCCCCCACTTAAGCCCCATGTTCATTTATGGTCTCACGTCAGGCTTTGTGCCCACTGAATGGCACACAGCAACAGTTATCCCACTTCACAAAGGGGCAGCTACCACTGATCCCAGGAATTATCACCCTATTAGCCTGATGAGCCTGGTCTGCAAGGCCATGGAACTTATCATCATGGAACTCATAAAAAAAGACATTGGTAACCTCCAAACTCTGGACCCCACCTAGTTCGGGTTTTTGAAAGGCAGATCATGCCTTTTGAACATGATAGACTTCTTTGAAACAGTCACCAAAGCCGTAGACGAGGGTAAGGTGGTTCACACAGCCTACCTTTACCTCGCCAAGGCTTTTGACACCATTCCCCATTCTGGAATTATAGCTAAACTCACTAAACTAGGTATAAATCCCTATGTCAGAAGATGGGTTGCCAACTGTCTCACCGACAGAACTCACACTGTAAAAGTTGCAGACTTCAAACCAGTGACAAGTAGAATACCACAGGGTTCAGTCCTAGGACCTCTCCTGTTTAGTATCTACTTCTCTGAAGTACTGGCTAACGAAGTTTGCAGATGACTGCAAACTAGGAGCCATAGTCAAGTCCCCAAATGATGTGGACATCCTACAGAAGGGCCTTTCTGAGACAGATGCCTGGTGTCAGAGGCATGGCCTCAAGCTCAGTGCCAAAAAGTGCATTGTCATCCCCTTTGGTAAAAACTCTGTACCCATGAATTACCACATAGACGTCAGTCTGCTTAATGCCGAATGTGTGATGAGACCTTGGGACTCAGGTAGACAGTAGTCTCTCCTTTGATAATCACATCGCCACAGTAGTCAGGAAATCCTTCTATGTGGCACACCTCATCACAAAAGGGTTCTCATCCAGGAAAAAATAAGTCATTGTTCCCCTCCTCTCGGCACTCATTAGACCCATTATAGAGTACAACGCCCCTTTTGGAATGTACCTCACAAGACATCTGCAGCAGCTGGAAAGGCCACAGATGTACCTCACAAAGAGGATTACTGGCCTCAAACAGATGCCCTACACTGACCGTCTCAAAAAACTCCAGCTTTACTCTATAGCATATCGCCTACTCCGAGGAGATCACTGCCTAATTTATAAATCTATGTTAAACCTAAATCAGTTGGACATGCTACACCTTAAGAAATCCCTCCCAGTCTGCTGTAGGGACCTAAACCTTGTCACCACAATAAACAGGACATGCTGGAGGGATAGATTCCTGTCCTAGAGACTTCCTATACTCTGGTACAAGCTACCCATCTATGTCAAGCAAAGTTCCTCATTAGCACTCTTCAAGAAAAATCTTGATGAGTGGATGGGAAATAGGAAGTACACTCCAGGGATCACTTATGTGGCTCTGCTTGACAGGGGCATAGGAAATTAACTTTCTTGTGTGGCGTAAGCCAGGGAACATTGTTGGCTAGGTTTACTTAGGTCCTTGGGCTGACAGCCTAGTACCTACCTATGAAGCAGAAGATATGGATTATGATGAAGGGGAAGGGCCCCCACAGTCACCCCCTGAAGATATCTCCTTTGGAGACATACTGGAAATCTTAAAGCAGAGAGCTTACTGGAAGCCCACCAACCCTTCTTCTGAGGAATCTGTATTCTTGCAAGCTTTCTGTGCCCATCCCTCTACTTCCTGGGTGACCCTGCATGCAGATAAGTTGGTCAAGCTCATTATGCAGCTACTTGGAAAGCCCCTGAAACCATTGAGCCAATCCCCCTGAGACCTGACAAAATACTCTTCCCCCCAGAAGATCAACCCCATTGGTCCAAGGGTTTGGCAGTGGATGTTATGGTGGTGGAGGCGGCCATGAAGAAGGAACTCGCAGAGAAGAGTCTGACTGTCCATCCTCCAAACCTCTCAGATGTTGGTCAGATTAGGGAAGCGGTTTTATGCTTCAATGACCTTTGGCATACAGTCATTGAATTATTTGGCACATTTTACCCGTCTTCAAAGGGACCTGATCATGGAACTCTCAAGAACCTTTGCAGGGGCAGTGTCTGACGAGGTAAGCGACAGGGTTGCCTCCCAGTTTGCCACACTAGAATCCATCTCTAACTCATCCAAACTCATCCATGCAGTTGATTGCACATACAGTCGAAGGGGGAGGCCAGAGCAGCAGGTGCAGGAGTTGTTGTGAGATGTCACGCCTGGATGCACTTATGCAACTTCAAGGACCCCTTCAAGTCTTCCTTCCTCAATGCTGCTGTTGATTCTTCTTCTCTGTTTGACCCAAAAGTTAAAGACACATTAGCCAAGTGTGAGAAGGACGGAAAGACCCTTTCTGCTGTTGGCGTACGTTTTTCCACTCCTCAATGATCCTATACCAGGAATCAGAGAAGTGGAAAGATGTGGTTCAGGAAGTCCCAAGGGCCTTTTTGTGACACACGTAGTGAGTTTTCTCCCTGGGGCAGAATGGGGAACTCATCAGGAAGACACCCCTCTGTGGCGGTGGGGGCCTGCATAACCAGGGCTCCAGGGATTCCTTCTCTGGACAGCTCTGTCATCGCTCCTCAAGAGCAGCCTGATAGCTTACCTTTGAAAGTATTCAGGGGACGATTCTCTCTGCACCACTTAGCCTGGCATTCAATATCATCCAATTCCTGGGTGCAGATGATATTTACCAGAGGTTACCATATCCCCTTTGATCTTTATCCAAGGCCACAAAGGTGAATCCCAGACGTTCTACCAGTCAGAGGGATGCAGCAGCTCAAGAAATTCAAAAGCTGCTCGAAAAAAGAGTCATCCAAACAGTCCCACCAGACCAAGTAGGATCCGGATTTTACCCAAGGTTCTTTTTAGTGCCAAAAAAGACAGGGGACTGGAGGCCCATTCTGGAGCTCAGTATCTTGAACAAGTTTGTCAGGCAGGGAAAATTCCAAATGGTCATGGTTCAGTCTGTCCTTCCACTTGTACTCGATAGATCTTCAGGATGTGTATTACCACATAAAAATGGACAAACATTCCAGAAGATATCTCCGCTTCTGGCTGGGAGACAGTCATTACTGATTTTGGGCGCTGCCCTTTGGTCTCACCACAGCTCCCAGGGTGTTCACCAAATGTATGCCAGTAGTAACAGCTCACTTGAGACTGCAAGGATTCCGGTTGTTTCCATATTTAGACGATTGGCTCCTTACCGCCCCCTCCAAGCATCTACTGCTTCACGCCTTACACTACACTCTAGAACTGGCACAGATCTTGGGCATCTCGGTAAACAAAGACAAAGTCAAAACTAGTACCACTCAAAGCTTAGAATTCATTGGAGCAACATTTGACAGAAGATCTTGTCTGGTTGTTCTACCTCATCACAGATTGCAAAGGTTAAGGTCTCAGCTCCAAGCGATACTCTCTCAAGACATAGTCCCAGCTCACTTAGTCTTATAGCTGCTAGGGTCATTGGCAGCTGCAATCACCCTAGTTCCCCTGGCGAGATTCCACATGAGGCTGCTTCAATGGCTCCCAGCATCACAGTGGTCTCTATTAACACACCCCATGTCTTATCCAATCTGCATAACAAACCATTGCAAGCAGGATCTGAATTGGTGGATGAAGCCAGAAGAGGAGTTAAGGAGTCGCCCTTTTTCACCCACTCAACCCAAAGCCGTAGTGACCACAGACGCATCCCTGATGGGGTGGGGGGGGGCATTTTCAGGGAAAAACAGTCCAAGGCACTTGGCCCCCCTTAGAGGCCAATCTGCATATCAACAACTAGAACTGAGGGCGATGCTTCTAGTATTGCAAACATTCCAATTTGCCCTTTCGTCAGGGACAATTGCTATCCATTCAGACAATATGTCGGTCGTCTAGTACATCAAAATCAGGGAGGAATCAGATCCTATCTGTTATGTTGGGAAGCCCTGAGAGTATGGCAATGGGTGATAGCCTCCATCTGCTTTCTGATAGCAATGCACATTCCTGGGAATTTCAACATGATTGTGGACAAACTGAGCAGAAGTATTCTCCTGCCTCACGTGTGGTCTGTCAGTCCCATAGTATCGATGGAGATTTTTCATCGTTGGGGTCAGCCTTGCTGTGATCTGTTTGGATCTCCCATGAACTACAAATGCAGCAGCTACTTCACCCTAATCCCCTCTCATGGGGAGTCCCTGATGGCTGCTCCAATACACGATTGACGCCCGGGACTGCTTTATGCATTTCCTCCCTTTCCCCTGATACCACAGTTTTTGAAGAAAGCGCAACTGTTGAGAAGCAAAAGAATCCCTCATTGCACCCTCACCTAGTTCACCGCCTGTGAACTCTGGACCCAACTCCGGGACTGCTGTCATAGCCATCCCAACCTACCAAGTCTCAAACTGACAGCTTGGTACTTCCACGTCCGGTAATTGCCAGCCAGAATAATCCATCTTCCCAGTACAAAAGATACTTCTGACTTCCCATAAACTGTTCACCATGAAAAGTTATCATAGTAATTGGAACAGATTTGTATTCTGGTCGCAAGAAAAAGGACTTGACCCCTTTTCAGTCCCGATTAATAGTGTTGGAATACTTGTCAACCTTACTCCATTCAGGAGCCTCAGCTTCTACTATCGGAGTCCATTTAGCAGTTATGTCAAATTTCCATAATGGCTTAGACGATTTTTCTGTAATATCTCACCATCTCTGCTAAACCTTCATAATGGGAGTCATGCATTTAAAACCACCATTTAAAGAACCCATTGAACCTTGGAGTTTGACCTTAGTCCTACAAACTTTGATTTGCCAACCCTTTGAGCCAGCAGCCACCTATATTATAAATTTTTTGTCTTGGAAGACCTTATTCCTGGTAGCCATCTCTTCAGCCAGGAGAATATCAGAATTACATGCTCTGTGTGTAAAGCGCTCATACATAATTTTTCACAAAGAGAGAG
Source organism: Protopterus annectens (assembly GCF_019279795.1). NCBI lineage: Eukaryota > Metazoa > Chordata > Ceratodontiformes > Protopteridae > Protopterus > Protopterus annectens. The sequence goes on along the minus strand of NC_056748.1, from coordinate 983,608,692 downwards.
TATCCCTTCGGACTAACCTATCCTTTTTACCCAAAGTTGTCTCAGATTCAAATATTAATCAGTCCATTGACCTGGCAGTTTTCTTCCCAAACTTTTCAAACAAAGGAGAATATTGTTTGTATTTATTGGATGTACATAGACAATTACATTTTTACTTAGACAGGACTAAATCATTCAGAAAATCAGAGCGATTGTTCCTGTCTTTGTTAGGGCCTAAATTGGGCAAATCAGTTTCTAAAGTCACTTTGGCAAAATGGTTGAGAGACTGCATCGCCTTTGTTTATCGACAGAATCAAATGAGTTTATGAGCTAAAGTCAAGGCTTATTCACCAGGTCAGTTTCCACTTCAGTAGCTATTTGGGCTACCCCTCATACCTTTATCACTCATTACAAATTGGACATAGTCTCCAGGGGGAGAGCATCTTTTGGCTCAGTGGTGCTCAGGAATATCCTTCCATAGGGCCTCCCAGGACGTAAAGTAGCTAGGGACTCTGTCCCAGCTGTCAGGAATGAAGATTGTCAACATCAGATAAAGACATTAGGTTCTTACCATAACGTTCCATCTGTGCTGTCGATCTTCATTCATTCTTGACATCCCACCCTCCTACCCCCCCCCCCCAAAAGACTCCTGGTGGTTTAGAACTGGTCTTGGTTATGTGTTTGGGCATTTGATCAGACAAAGCCTCCGCTTTATTATTTTTTCTTTACAGACAAACTTGATCTGAAGGGAAGGGAAGAGAGGCGCTATGGGTAACCTTAGCTTGAGAGTTTCTGGCTGGCGCAAGCTTGTTATATCAGCTGAGTTGGTTCCGAGGATGGAACCAAAATCCAGCTGTCAAGAATGAATGAAGATCGACAACAGAGATGGAATGTTATGGTAAGAACATAACTTCTTTTTCACACATAAAACTTTATATTACATTGTTTTTGCAGCAAATACTACAGTTTTGTGTGTGATGACAATGACTGATGATGAAGTGTCCAATTGGTAGCCATAAGCCAAAAATGATTATGTTTAGATAGAGGTGAAGGACAATGCACAGAGGGGATAGTGGTGTTGGATTAAGTTGAGTGAGTTGTGGAGGCTGGAAGTAGAGCTGGGGAAGGAGGCTTAGAACTGGAGAAGTAAGAAAGTCCATCACCTTTGGTATTGAACACCACTGGGAGATTGTATCAGAGAATAATGGGGGGAGGGGGGTAGAAAGATAGGGTAGTAGAATATGAAAATTTGGCATGTGTAGTAAGGCTGAGTATAGCATGTAGGAAAGTTAGAGCTCTCCACATAGTGTAAAGAAAAATGGTTATAATTCCTTGTGGGGGTGGTAAGTTATAGTACCAGCTTGTCTGCATCTGTACATATCCACAAAGGTTTTCTTATGTTTCTGCATAATTGTTGCTCATAAGATGGAGGCATCCTGTAGTGTGTCTACTTCAATAGACCGAATTTACACTTACCTGAATTTCAGTTTACCGAGACGACAACACTGAACTTTCACAAAACTGAAACTGCACATTGTCAAATTTTTTTTACAGGAAATGGAGACACTTGGCCAACTTGGGGAAATTTGCCCTTTTCCCCACTGCACTGCAATCCTGGATTTCGTATACTTATGGGGGAGTAGCCCTCTACCTGGGTGGGTTTGACATACTCCGGTGTGTTTTTTTGGTTCATTGTTGGCCAATTGCCTCTATTCCCTGTAAAAAAAAAAAAAAATTCGGTAATGTGCAGTTTTCGGTTTTGTGAAACTTTGGTGGTGTTGTCTCGGTAAACTAAAATTTGGGTAAGTGTAAATTTGGTCTATAGTAGTAGACCCTGTATAGTGGGAATGTGTTTGCATAATTGGATTTTGTATTACGGACTGCACGTGTTTACATTTTGTGAAAAATCAATAAATATGATTTAGGAAAAAGCTGATTATATTTACAAGTACATGATGTTTTATGCTATATACATTGGTTTTTGCAAGTTTTTCCTTGCCATCTTGAAGTGTATAGGTAAATACCTGATTCAGTAAGAATGTTGTACTGCTGTTAAAAAGATGTAAGGAATATCTTGCAAAAAACTGAAGAAAGGGAGGGGGTTTAGTTATTATATAGTGTTAACACATTCTTAAGATGTACCTTTTATGTCCGGTCTCTTATAACTTGTCTTGTGTTCTCTGAACTTTGCATACGAGTGAATGCTAAACATTACTTAAAAAACTGAAAGGGACAGGATTGACCAGATTATATACTGGGCATTGTAACACATGCTGAAGTATAAGAAATATTGATTCCATGTGTGTATGGCTACAATTAAAGTAGTAATTAGGCGCATTATTACAGTTGTCAATTTCATTTTGTAGTTATGGAAGCTGGAATATTCTGATACAACCACAAATGAAGACGAGACTAGCCCTTTGAGATGCGTGTCTTCAAAAGTGCATAAAAAAGGTATTTATTGAGCATGCAACTTGCATGTTTTTTAATATGCATATATAATTATAAAGATGTATATCATAAATGTACATCATTACAGATTTAAATATACATTGCTAATATAATAGTACAAGCATGTTGTGAAAAAGCTCTAAATTGTCACTGACTCACTTAAAGTATTCAAGAAAAACTTGAACAGGGGATATCCTAGAGCAGCTGTTTGCATAAGCATCTTTTCATCAGTTGAAATTCGATACATGTGCAGTTTGCCCTGAAATTAAAACCAAGATGGGAAATGGTAACAGGAATAATAAGTAGGAAAAGAAAGTTGGCCATCTCATACTAAACCTGAAATGTTTCCCTGCTATCTTAAGCTTGGTTAGACAGCTTGAGGTAGAGCTGTATGCTGCTGTTTCCCTTGGAATGGTCACAGCACTATCTGCGCTCAGTAGCACATCTTAAGGGAGGAAAATCCATCAGAATACATTCTTACGCCCTACTTGCATCAGCAGAGTGATATGCTTTCTGTAGCCATCAAATAGGCCCTATCATTAGGGTCACCTTTGTATCATTCTATGTTTGGATGAATTTAGCCCAGGGAAGTGCTGCATTTCTAATTTAAATCTGAGGTCTTGTGATTTAAAGGTGTCTCTGAGGAAAACATAATTGTTTTTTTCGATCATATCTTGATATTGTGTGCTGTGCTACTGAAACTGCATCAGTCTAAGTGGTTAAACCTCAGAACAGCATCGTGGCGACAGTATTTCTGATATGATTTTATTTTGCATTTACAGGTTTCTATCCACCCATTATTGTTTTGTACCTCTTAATGAGGTGGTGGTGTTTTTCTTTTGGCTTTTCCTGGTTAGGGGTCGCCACAGCGGAACTCCGTTCCTCTAATGATTGGCAGTCGATTTTTTTTTATGGTGCCGAGGTGCCAGCCCGGCATCCAACCTTCAACGAAGGCACACCCATTCACGCATGTCTTTCGAACGCCACTTGATCACGGGGAGGACATGCAGACTCCACACAGAAGGTGCTCCAGCCGAGAATCAAATGGGAGAACCTCTTGCTGTGAATTGACAACACTACCACTGCACCACTGCGGGTGTAATTTTATCTTTCCTTCTGTGTCCTATACTTTTTGACTTGAAACTAAGCACTTAATGAGTGGTTCATAAGATGATGTTGCTGAATTTTTTAATAACATCCTTTTATTTTTACTAGATTAGGTCAACCAGATGGATATTTTGATTCTGTCTGTGGTCTTTCAAGCAGCTGTGACTACTTTTCATGTAAGCCCATGTTGTATTTCATAAAGTGTAACATAATGCAGGATTTGATTTATTTATTTATTTTACTTGGTGCTTTTTCAAAATTTTGGATCCAGGGCTCTGACTCCTCCCCTGCCTATAATTCCCTGTGGTCCCCAGTTTACCTTAGATCTCAGTTGCTGAGTGATCCATCAAGATGCTTGATTTAAGGGCTGTGCACTACAATTAGATATATCTGCCTTACTTTTCCTACCTTGGAACTATTTTCCAGTTTTTCTTTGAAGGCTTCCTCCTTCCTTATCCTTTAAAAATAGTATCTTACTTTACCTTTTTCTAGATGGGAATTGTTTTTTTTACTGCTAATGGTTATGTAGTTGACTTGTATAGTCCTTGTTGCTGTGTTTGTCGTTTATGAAAGTATGATGTGAAGCTGTTCAATCTTGCCATTTATTCTTACACGTGGGTTCGGAGCCAAACCATCGGCTCCGAGTTAGCCGCTTTACTAGCTAAAGATCTCAGAATAGCTCGAGGCCAGGCCCCTATCCCATGATGCTCACTGTCCTACCCCAGATCTAGTTTGCCACTGCAACTGATCGCAAGGTCTGTGGAGAGCTTGGGCTAGTAGAACTTTATTACTTTATTTTTTGACCTTTTTGAAAGTGTTTTCTCTTTAAAAATTGATATTAAGATAGTGTACTTTCCTTTATAGGACTTTTGGGCGGTTAGCCTTTGATTTCGTAAATATGTAATTCACGTTATTTACAGAGCGGTTGCTCTTAGGTTTCTGGCCGTTTTTTCTTTGTAAAATACAGAGTGTTGCATTTAAAATTACGATTATAGCCTAGTTGTACAGTGATCTTTCAACTCAGGATTGTTTTTGCTACCCTATCCCTCTTAAATCATTTTATATTTATAGATAGTGTGTGAAATACTGAACGTGTTTTATCCCTAGTTGTGCAGGGATTTTTACATCTTAGTACAGTTTGCTGCTGATTACTGTTGATTCTGTGCACTTATTGTAAATCGAAGTTGATCAGGGCACTGATAACTTCAGTTTTGTTTGTATAACATGGCGGATCAGAAAGAAAAGCAAAGATCTGGTTTCAAGAAGTGTAATTGTGGGCAGAAGATGTCCATTACTGATGGACACGTTAATTGTGTTTATTGTTTGGGGCCTGTACACCTCCAAGATTGCTTTATCTGCCACTCCTTCAGCAGTAGGTTTTTATTAGAACGGCGAAGAAAGTTGGTAGACAGAAGCTTGTTGAAGCCAGACTTTCAAGATTCCCTGGATAAGGCTGACCAGACCTCTAAGTCTTTGAAGGGGTTGAAGTCCTCAAAGGTGTCCTTGGAACCCAGGTCATTGGCTCCAAGCCTTTCTATGAGGGCGCGGTCACCGGCTCTGCAGTCTTCGGAGCCGTGCACTGAACAGATGTCTCGGAGCCAATCCCTGGCCTTGGAACCGGTCTCCGAAACTCTGAAGTCTCCAATCACTCGATCTGTGATGTCTTCGGTTCCTTCGACCTGTTCGTCAAGGACCCGTTCCGATGTTGATGTGGACCGGGTGGTGCAGAGGCTTCTAGAGAACCCGGCATTGGCTAAATTACTATCGGCTTCATCCCAACTGGGTTCAAAGCCTGAGACTGTCCCACTGGCTGTGATTACTCCGCCTCTGAGCCAAGCAGGGCCTTCGGAGCTGAAGGAGGAGGATCTGATGATCGTGGAGCCTTCGGAGCCGAGGCCTGTCCCAGTGCCTTCGGCTCCGTCAACCCTGACTTCTTCGGTTCCATTGGAAGAGTCTCGGAGCTGACACTCTGTCGTAAGCTCTGGGGGGGAAGAGTCGAACCAATGTGTCGGTTCCAACCCTTCCTCTCGAGGCTTCAGCGCAGATGAGCTTGGCTCCGTCCTCTGGTTTGGAGCCCACTGTCTCGGCACTGGGGAGGTTGCCATCTTCCTCGGAACCGGCGGCTTCCTCAGGTCAAAGCAGTGGTGCCTTCGATGCTATGAGGAGGGTTATGTTGTCTAAGGCACACACATCATCAGGTCCCTCCTCTTCCTCCCCTAAAGTGCCATGCTCTGCCTCTACATCGCAGGTTCCTGTCAAGCGTCGAGACCTAGAACCTCAGGTACCCCCATTGGGTGACCCCTGCTCTACTGAGACTTCACCAGAAGCCCCCACTGATGAGGTTCCTAGAAAGAGATTATGCAAGAGGAGGCATTTAGATTCCCCTCAGTAATCATTGACATCCGACACCGACTTAGAGGAATCAGAAGGGTCCCCATGGTCCCCCCTCGGAGGATATCTCCTTTGCATATATCCTGGAAGTCCTAAAGCAGAGAGGTGAATGGCAGTCCGTTAGCCCTACTGCGGAAGAGTCGGTACTCCTGAAGGCCTTTGAGTCTCAACCTTCCACCTCTGGGTTACTCCTCCCTTTGACGAACTAATGGATTTTGTTGCTAGAAGGGTGTGGGAGTCTCCTGATTCTATGGAACCGGTCCCTCGAAGGCCTAATAAATTTTTCACCTACCCCCCCAAGACAAGATGTTTCTCACTAAGGGAGTCCCAATTGATGCCATGGTGGTGGCAGCGGCTGCCACCAAGAAAGAGATGTCAGAAACCTCTTCCACTGTCCATACTCCTAATAGAGACTTTAGGACGATGGACAGATACAGGAAATGCATCTTTAGTTCTGCGACATTTGCCATGAGATTGCTTAACTATCTGACCCATTTCACCTGGCTTCAACAAGATCTTCTCAAAGAGCTTGAAGATTCTCTAAAGGGCAACACAGATGAAGCTGTCTCTGATAAGGTGATGGCACAGCTTAATACCCTTAATTCTATTGTGAACTTGTCCATGCAGCTCATTTCCTATGCAGCCGATGGATCGAGTTGAGCAGCAGGTTCAGCGATAGCTCTGAGCAGACAGTCCTGGATGCGCTTATGCTCCTTTGCGGAAGCCTTCAAGTCTTCCTTTGTCAACACCCCATTTGATGGCTCTTCCCTGTTTGGGCCCAAAGTCAAGGAGACTCTCACTAGGTGTGAGCAGGAGGGAAAGACTCTATCTGCCGTAGAAGTCCGTTTTTCCACCCCTACTAGGCCATACCCCAAAGGGCAGAAAGGTGGGAAAATGTAGTTCCGAAAGTCTGAAGGAGCTTTCCAGAGCACACTTAGTAAACCCCCTCCAGGGGCAGGGGGGGGGGCAATAACGGAAGAGGCCACCCTGGCGGCAGAGTGGGTCTGCAGAAACAGGGCGACAGGGATCAGTTCCTTGGCAAGCCCTACCAGCACTCCTGAGAGGAGGCCTGACTGTCCTGCTCTGGAGGCAGTCGGGGGTCGCATGGCTTTGTATCTGGATGCCTGGCTAAGAATTACAACAGATTCTTGGGTACAAAGCATAGTTACCAGAGGATACATCATTCCATTCCTACAAAGTCCGCCTGTCGGCACAAAAATCCCAGATGTTCCACTCAGTCTCAGGGATCAAGCAGCCAAAGAAATCCAGAGGCTGCAGGAAAAGAGAGTCCTCCAGCCAGTCCCAGCAGACCAGATAGGATCCGGAACTTACTCCAGATACTTTTTAGTTCCAAAGAAGACAGGGGACTGAAGACCCATCGTGGATCTCAGCAGACTCAACACATTTGTAAAGAAGGAGAAGTTCCGGATGGTCACGCTGCAGTCTGTTCTTCCATTCCTCAGAGTGGGCGATTGGATGTGCTCCATAGATCTCAAGGATGCCTACTACCACATCAAAATGGCCAGGCAATCCAGAGATCATCTGCGTTTCCGGCTAGGAGACAGTCGCTACCAATTCCGAGCACTGCACTTTGGATGTGCAACAGCCCCCATAGTGGTTACCAAATGCATGGCAGTGGTTACTGCTCACTTGAGGCATGTAGGATTCCGAGTCGGGATGACAGGCTCCTTACCGCTGCCTCCAGGCATCAACTAATTCTGTCCAGGGATCACACACTCAATCACTGCTCTCAGTTAGGCATCACTATCAGTTTAGAAAAATCTGCGTTGTCGCCATCGCAGCATATCTCCTTTATCGGAGCAGAACTAGACACTACCACCCCCACGATAAGATTACCCCTGGACAGAATAGCCTCTTTATGGAATCAGGTCTCAGACATTCAGCAGAGAAAAAAGGTACCGGCCCATCAAGTACTGAAACTCCTAGGCACCATTGCAGCTACGCTCATAGCAGTTCCTCTGGGATGAATGCACATGAGGATTCTTTAATGGTTACTATTCACCCAGTGGTCATACCAACAACTTTCCATGTAATTCTTAATCATGATTACAGACTCTTGCAAGAAGGATCTTCGCTGGTGGTTGACCAGCCAACAACTTACGATGGGTTGCCCATTTGTTCTCCCCACGCCGTCAGCGACCACGGACGCTTCTCTGATAGGGTGGGGGGGGCTATTTCATAGACAAACTGCCCAAGGCACCTGGTTGGAGACAGTCACAGTTGCACATCAGTGTTCTTGAGCTGAGAGCGGTGCTTTTGGAGTTGCAGCACTTTCACGACTCTCTGCCTCTAGGAACGATTGCCATACAGACAGATAACATGTCTGTATTCTGATACATCAACAAACAAGGAGGAACCAGGTCTTACCCCCTGTGTTGAGAGGCCTTGAGAATTTAGCAGTGGGCTGTTCCACCGGGTGCTTTCTGATAGCAACGCATATCCTGGGGAAATCCAACGTAATAGCGGACAAATTGAGCAGAGCCATTCTGCTACCTCACGAGTGGTCCCTCAAAAATGAAGTTGCGGAGATTTTCCACAGATGGTGCCAGCCTTGCTGTGACCTGTTTGCATCCCCTATGAATGCCAAATGCAGAAGCTACTTTGCCCTAAATCCCCCACTGGGTGACATCCCAAGGGACTCGCTCGTACACGGTTGGCCCCTGGGATTCCTGTATGCTTTTCCTCCTATTCCCCTGATTCCCATGTTCTTACAGAAAGCCAAAGCAGGATGGTAGTCTTAATAGCCCCGCTTTGGCCTCATTAGATTTGGTTTCCCTTCCTCCGACTCTACCAACTGGAGGAACCTTGGATTCTGGACCCAGTTCTAGACCTTCTGACACATTTGTTAGGGACCCTCCACCCCTTTCTTCATTCCCTCAGACTGACAGCTTGGCTACTCCAATTCCCTTCCTAGCCAGGTCACATGATTTTTCTTCTGAGATACAACACATTCTTGAATCTTCCCATAAAGCTTTTACCAGAAAGTTGTATACTAGTAAATGGAAACATTTTGTCCTTTGGGCTTCTCGAAACAATGTTGATCCCTATGTGGCCCGTATTGCTAGTATTCTGGAATTTCTCTCTAAACTTTTTTAAGAAGGTGCTGCGGCTGCCACAATTAGAGTCCAATTGGCTGCCATCTCGAATTTTCATTTTCAAGCTGAGGGTTCTAACTTAATGTTGCACAGATTATGTCGGGCCTTCATTAAGGGCACCATTCATCTCAGGCCTCCGGTTAGACAGCCCTTTACTCCCTGGAATCTAAATTTTGTATTGTCCCGGATTATTCTTCCTCCCTTTGAACCTGCATCATCCTGTCAATTGAAGTTCCTATCCTGGAAGACTATTTTCTTGGTGGCCATTACCTCAGCACGCAGAGTATCTGAGCTTCAAGCCCTTTCTGGCAAACCACCGTATTTGGTGTTTCATCCAGACATGGTTTCACTGAGGACTAATCCTTCATTCTTGCCAAAACTGTGCTCCGAGACCAATCTGAACCAAACTATTGAGCTTCCAACCTTTTTCCGTAGTCATTCTAATCAGTTGGAATACATGTTGCATAAACTTGATGTCCACAGACAATTGAGATACTATTTGGACAGGACAAAGGAATTTAGAAGATCTGACCAACTTTATGTATCTTACACTGACACCAAGAAAGGATTATCAGTTTCTAAAGTTACCCTTTCCAAGTGGTTAACTGACTGCATTAAATTTATCTACTCTTCAGCCAACCAAACATTAGAATATGGTGTGAAGGCCGATTCAACTAGAGCTGTCTGCACGTCTTCGGTTTATACGGCTCGTTTACCTTTGGATACTATATGTGCAGCTGCCACTTGGTCTAAGCCTCATACTTTTATCACTCATTACAAAGTGGACAAGGCCTCCAGAGACAGGACTTCCTTTGGTTCCACTGTCCTCAGGAATATACTCCCGTGAGCCACCCAGGATTAGGGTGCTTGGGACGGTACCCACGTGTAACAATAAACATCGAGATTGAACAACTTCGCATAAAGAAGTTATGTACTTACCATAACGTTCCATGTGAATTGTTCATCTTGCCTTTATTCTTACATTCCCACTCACCATCCCCCCCAGGGTCTCGAAGAATGGGTAGACTTGGGGTCTGGTAGTCTTTTCTGGGATTCTTACTCTGGCTGGAGTACTTCTGAGTTATTTTTTATTGTTGCTGAGTTCAGCAAACTAGATTTGGGGTATGACAGAGAGCATCATGGGATAGGGGCCTGGCCTCGAGCCATTCTGAGATCTTTAGCTAGTAAAGCGGCCAGCTGGGAGCCGATGGTTCAGCTCCGAACCCACGTGTAAGAATAAAGGCGAGATGAACAACTCACATGGAATGTTATGGTAAGTACATAAGTTTTTTTTTATTCTTTTCTAGAATATGTGAAGTGTTCAACTTGATGATACAAGATCCTGACACCTCATTCCCTTTGCCGTTACTGTGTGGTAGGTTTTCACATGGACATGGGCTGTGAAACTTGCTCTTATTTTGGGGGTAGGGCCCTGCAAGGCTGCTGAGAGAAACTGGTTTAGAACAGCTTACTTCCTGCCCAAGCAGGAGGTTTGGTCACTTCTACTCCAGAGATGTCCTCTGCTTCATCAGAAAAGTTGGAGAAGTATAAAGCCGTTAAGGAATATGAGAGAGAAAAAGGAAACAACAAGCAAGAAAAAGAAAGGGAGCAGGAAGAGAGAACTGAAAAACCTTGAAAAGGGTCTCTGGAGCCATCAGAGCAATCCAGTCTGAGAACTAAGATCCTGAGGTGTTCAGATCTGGATGTTTAACAGATCTGTTCACCATCTCCTCCCCTATGCTTTTCTCTGGTGCTGGTTAGTCCCAGGCTCCATTCTCTGTTCTTACAGGAGAAGATTCAGCATTCAGCTTGGCAACCACCAGTGCCTTCATCTTTCAGCTCCTTCCATTTGTTGAGGAGTCTGTCAGAAACCGACATTGACAGGATGATGCAGAAGTTTCTTCACACATAGTTTGGTCCTCTCGGCATCAACCCCTTCAGTGATGCTGGGAATGGTCCCTTCTTCCCCGCCATTGATCTCTCATGTTCCAGTCCGATTGTTAGATCTAAAGGCTATGGACCCGACTCTTCCCCATGGAGCACCCTCTTCACAGCAGACAGTGTTATCGATTCTGACTGACTGTTTTTCCCTCTCTCTCGACTCTGGCATTGTTAGATCATGATTAGTCTTTGAGCTAAAGTGTTGGAGCCGAGGCTCAGGGGTCATGTTCAACTCCAAAATTCTCAGAGCCTTCTTGACCCTCAGAGCATCAGCTTTGGACAACTTGATGCCAATGTTGACCTAGGAGCTGAGTTTGGTGGGAGCTGACAGCACTCCACTATTGACTTCCAGGACTCTGGCGGGTGCTTCTTCATCTTCTGAGGTGTTTGAGTGGGTTCTGTCCAGGTGTATAGAAGAGGGGACTCTATCCCACTTTGATTTTTTTCTGACCTCCTGTAGATTCTATTTCTGTGTCTGTTCATCTTGATCAGCAGGGACAGTCAGCCTTGTTTAGCCTCGGGGGGTTCTCATTGTGTGAGCTCTCTATCCAATCCGTCCAGTCCATGACAGTTGTAATGTTTCTGCTTGCTAATGCAGCTGATGGTGCATCTAGGGCAGCAGGCACTGGCATTGCCATTCATTGGCATGCCTGGATGTGCCTATGTGACTTTGCAAAATATTTCAAGATGTCCTTCATCAATGCCCCCTTTGATAGTTTGACCCTGTTTAAATCTAAGGTAAAAGAAACACTTAACCAGAAGCAAGCAGGAAGGCAAGACCCTCTCTGCTGTTGGCATATGTTTTTCTACCACACAAAGGACCTTTTCCTGAAACCAAAAGGCAGAGAAAAGGTTCCCAGGGCAGGACAAAGGAGGGAGTAATTTTAATGAACTTCACCCTAGGGGCAGAGGTAGACTGCAAGACCGAGGATTTCAAGGTCCATTCACTGAGAATTACTTCCAGTGCTCCTGAATGGTTGCCCGACTGCCATACTCTGGAGGAAGTTGGGGGGGGGCACTTATCCCTACACCTTCAAGTCTGGTGGCAAACAGTCAAAATTGCTGGGCGTAGAGGATAATTACCATAGGCTATATTATTCTCATTGTTTCCCCTTCTCAGAAAAAGAAGAGAATTCCTAATGTTCCACAGACTCAGATGGAATTAGCAGGAACAGAAGTAACAAAGCTGCTAGAAAAGAGAATTATACAACAGGTTCCCCCAAACCAATTACGATCCAAACACTATTCAAGATTCTTTTTAGTTCTGAAAAAAAACATACAGGAGACCTCTAACCCTCATCCTGGAACTAAGCCATCTCAACCAATTTGTAAAACAGACAAAATTTTCAGATGGTCACCATTCAGTCCATTCCACTTCTTCTGAGGAAGGATGAGTGGATGTGTTCCATGAATGGATGTGTTCCATTGATCTCCAAAATGCATAATATCATATCAAGACAGTAAAGCCCTCCATTTGTGGCTGGGAGTAAATTATGTTCAGTTCAGAGCACTGCCCTTTGGCCTCACCACCAGTCCCCCAGGGTGTTCACCAAATGCATGACAGTGGTAGCAGTGTATCTCAGGTTGCAAGGGTTCCAGGTGTTCCTCTGTTTGGGTGATTGGCTCCTCACAGCACTAGCAAGGGATTCACTAATTCAGTGCAGAGATTTATTGCCTGTCTAGCTCCACAGTTGGAGTTATCTGCCAACCTTGCCAACAGGCAGTTGACATCAATGCAGACAACAGAGTTGATTGGATGTCACCTGGACCCAACTACTCAGACAGCCAGGCTCCTGCAATCTAGAATCTTATAGCTGGAACAGATGGCTTCAGTAGTCCTTCATCATCTTTACCCCCCATTAGACTTTTTCTCTGACCTCTGGGCTTGATGGCTTCTTTGATTACACTAGTTCCTCAAGTAACATATTATTGCATTGGATACTTTCTGTTCAGTGGTCCTTGATATCTCAACCTCTTTTTGCACTAGTTCATGTCACGCCAATATGCTGGAAACTCATCAGTTGGTGTTGACCTCCCCCGTAGTGTTATGGGTTTGAACATTCTCCCTACCACCCAGGATAGCCACTATAATTATGGATGCTTAACTTCTGGAGTAGGGTGGTGCATTTTGGAGGGACGACTGTTCAAGGCTCTTGGTCGGTAATGGAGGCCAGTCTTTACATCTGTGTCTTGGAGATAGAGGCAGTCCTCCTACCCTTGCATGACTTTCAGGACCTCTTTTCTGAGGGTATGATCTCCATCCAGGTGGTAACATTGCAGTAATCTGGCATCTTAAAATCAGGGAGGAACCTGTTCATATCCACTATGCCAGGAAGCCATGAGGGTGTGGCAGTTGGACAATGTCTTCTTGTCAATTTATAATCACAATACATATTCCGGGGATGTCCATTGTACTGATGAATAAGTTGAGTAGGGTCTGTTCTCTTGCAGCATGAGTGGTCTGTCAATCAAATAGTGACAACGCTGTTGTTCAGTTGCTGGGAGCAACCCTGCTGTGATCTTTTCACTTTTGACCTAAACAACAAGTGAAGCAGTTGCATTGCTCTAATCTCTCACAAGGACAGGTTCTGAGGGACTCCCTCATCTACATTTGGCCCCGAGCCTCCTTTATGCATTTCCATAATTCCGTCTGATAAAGTTTCTTCAGAAAGCCAGGAAGGCCAAGGTCAAGGTTATTCTCATTGGCTTCTTTTGGCCCTGGCAGGTTTGGTTCCCCTTCCTCTGGCCTCACCTGAAGCATCCACCTTGGGTGTTGGACCCAAATCCAGTCATCTTCTACCACCCGTCTGGCCAGACTCACTGAGACATAAAACCACTGAAATTGACCGCATGATTGCACCAATTTTAACAGTGGCCATTGATGCCAGGCTTTCTGCTCTGGTTATCCACATTTTATCATCTTCACAAAAGCAATGTTGTCAACTGGTGAGAGAGAAAATTACAATAAATGATCCCCTCAGTTTAAAGATTTCGTTCTGTCCTTCTAACATGATAGAAGGAAGGCGAAGCCATTGACTGTAAAACAAAATAATGCTAGCCATGGCACCCTCCTTCAGATCATTTGGGGTATAACAAATAAGAAAATAACAATAACCATTTACTTTGAAACAGAGGCATTAACAATGCAGAAAAGTTCAAGATTTGCTGAAAACAAAGTGAAAAAGCTTTACCTTATGGGCCTGTTGCAATGGCTTGGACTCCTTTTCAGCTTCTCTTCCATCAATTTTGGACGTTTTGGCAGAATTGTTTTGAAAATGCTCTAGTTTTTCATCTATCAAAGTCCAGTTAGCAGCCATTTCCAGTTTTCATGTGGGACAGAATCAGACTTCATTGCCTCCTTAAATATTTCTAAGGCCTTTTTAAAGGGTACCTTTCTTCTAAGACCTCCAGCCAGGGACCCAGTTCGCTCAAGGGTATTATATTTATGCTACAGGCTTTGACCAAGGCTCCCTTTGAGCCTGCTTCTTCAGTAGATCTAAAATGTATTTCATGGAAGCCAATCTTTTTGGTGACAGTCACATCTGCCAGGAGAATCTCAGAGTTGCATGCTATGTCCTGCAAACCTCCATATCTGTTTTTTCATAAAGACAGAGTATCTCTTAGAACAAACCCTCAATTTCTTCCTAAGTTGGCCTCTGAAGCAAACCTAAACCAAACAATCAACTTGCCCGTGCTCTTTCCAAAATTCTGAAACAAAGGGATATATATATATATTACATTTGCTTAGATGCTCATCATCAACTCAAGATTTACTTACACTGGACAAACGATTTCTGACCTATTTTTCCTTGCCTTTTCAAAAGCTAAGTTGGTCAAGAGTTTCTAAAGTAACATCGTCCGGGTGGCTTTCCAACTATATTGCCATTTTGTTTATGTAATGATGGAATTGACTTTACCTGGCAAAATAAAGGCTCATTCTGGCAGAGCACTGGCCACATCTTCTGGCTTCTTGGGTGGGGGTTTCCATTAATATGTCTACAGTTCATACCTTTCTGTTATACTACAAGTTGGATGTACAGTCCAGGTTCCATACATCCTTTGGCTCCACCATACTCAGGAATGTCCTTCCTTGAGACCACCTGTTTTTTGGGTAACTTGGGAATCTGTCCCAATTGTTGAACCAAATTAAAAAGACAACATTGGATACGAGTTATGTACTTAACACATCCATGTTGCCTTGTTTTGTCATTTCAACATCCTTGCCTCCATCTCCCATCCTAAATTATCGTTCTTGGACTCCCAGCTGAATGGTTGGACCTGACAAGGGGCCTTGTCTCTTTGAACATCCTTTCTCCTTATTTTTCATGCCCTAATTGTAAGCTAGGGTACTCTGTTAGGCCTGTGTTAATTTGTTCTTGGAGAGAACTTGTGACTGTGAGCAGCCAAACATGATCTGAGGTAATTTGGGGACCAGAGGGAATTATGGATAGAGGATGAGTCAGAGTCCTAGATCCAGACTATTGAAAAAGCACCAAGGGTGGATCTGATCAGCTCCAATAACCCAATTGTTGAAACAGATGAAACAAGACAACTCAGATCTAGTGTTATGGTAGGTAAGGACATAACTTTTGTTTACATGGTTTGTTTTTCACTATATTTTTATCTGTGTCATGTAAAGAGGGAGAATACATCATGGTGGCTATTGCACTTTGATCATACTGGCTGATAAGAGGTGAAAAAGACTAATACTTTCCACTATGTGGAGAAGGTCTGAATAATTTAGAGTACTGTGGTGGGAACACTACCTAGTGCTGTCACTTTAAATTTTCCTTAAATAGCTATCATATGTGTTCACAGCTGTGCTGTGCAAAAGCACATAGGTTATTCAGCAGTTGTATGAAATAATTATTTTGGTTAATGATTGGTTATAAATGTACAGCTTTCACCATTAGATCAAATCTGACAAATTTATTGCTCTAGCCTCAAGCCCTACAGAATCTTTCCTTCCCATAATGCCCCCCCCGACTAACTCAGATCTCATTTGCTGCCTTCCAAGTAGCAGCAAGATCTGGGCAGATGAGTACTCCACCTCAAAATATTCTATTTTTGGATAGCTGCTTTTTTGATAAAGTACTATAACTCTTTTTCTTAGTGTTTCAGTATATTTTTATGATCTTGTAAATCTTTTTCTGTCAGTTGAGCCTCTCTCTCTCTCTCTCGCATTGGTGTTCTTTGTTTTTCCTTCCCACCATTAGTCTGTTTGGTATATGTTAGCACTTAGATATTTAGGCTTGCTGATTTAGGCTTGCTGATTTAAAATTTATCACTGACAGTATAGAAAACTTAGATATTTGCATATTCTTATTATATTCTTTATGTTAGTACATTTAGTAATTGCCTGTAGTATTATTATTATTACAGTGTGTTAGTTTACTGTTGTTAATTACTTTAGTAGTAATGTGTAGTGGTATTATTAGTGTGTTGTACTTTTCTTACTTGGAGTTTATAATCAGACTATCCAGACATGGAAAAGTCTACTAGTTTTAAAAAATGTAATTGTGGCACAAATTCCCTCTGCAGGATCTTTATGTGGTATGTCTGGGAAACTCCCAGTTACATGCATCCTGTGGCATTTGCACTGCCTTTGCAACCAGGGCTCTGGCAAACAACTGGAATAAGTGTATTGCTAAAGGGCTTCTTCCTCTGGATCCAGAAATTCAAAACCTAAAAAGACAGTTGAAAAAGCTTCTAAAACAAAAAAGACTGATTTCAAGAAAAGGCCGAACAACACTTTAGTCTGATACTGGCTCCAAAGGCTCCAAGAATCAAGAAGCATGCCACTCACCCTGATGTACACTCCACCCCTGGATCTAGAGATTTGGCAACCTACTGCACTTCAGGTTTAGAAAAGCAATATTTTGATAAAACGGAGCAATTTCTTTTGAGGGCTTCCTTGGCTCTGTTGACTTGATCCTTCAGGTTCTATAGAAACTCTTCTGAGGTAGATCTGGATTGTCTGTTGAAGTTTCTGAATATCTAGATTGAGATAGGGGTCATTCCTACCCCTTCAGCACCAAAGACAGTAGGATCTGCCCACTTTATCCCATCCAGGTACCTACTCTGATCCTACCCTCAACACTGATCATATTTGAACCGTATTTCCATCTGATCCCGTAAGCCCTCGATCTGGGTTTCATCTTATATAGGAAAAACTGAGAGAAAATGTAAAATGCAGGTTTATGAACATATGTACGATATCAGAAAGAAAAATATTAATAATGGTTTGTACAGACACAATCAAACCTGTATTAATGCCAATTTTGGTTTTTATGCTATAGAAGTGTTACCTATAGATCCCAGGGGTGGCCCTTGGGAAACCCGTCTTGAATATAGGAAACGATATTGGCAATTAATTTTAGAATCAAATGCATATGGTTTGAATGAAAATGCATCATTGAAGTCTGGGTTAAAATTGAGATCTGCCAAGTTGTAATTCACAACTTCAGTCAGTAGATGATACTATTAGATAGTTTTTAACACAATCCATTGCATTTATACATGGATTTTACATATTTATTATTTAATGTATTTTTATAGATGTATGTATTTATTATTATGTATTAGTATGTATAAATGTCTATGCTTTGTAGGTTTTAAGCTTTTTAAACAGTTCTTTTAAAATAACAGTGATTTTTAAGCAGTGATTTTATGTAATTAGAAATGCACTGTTTTTTTTACTTTCGTGGTTCCTTTAATTATTTAGTTAATTTGATTGGCTTTTAGGTTTTTAAACATTGTATATAATTAAGGTTTTAACTGTTGGTACGCTCATCTGATGAAGTTATAAGACGAAAACGTGGTGAAAAGAGTTAAAGTGTTTGTGTGGATTTAATCCTTTTGTCAGTGTGCTTTGGTGTCAACAATACATTTTTCTTGACTGATATCCAGCCTGCCTTACTAGTGCCTTCCTTTTGGGACTATTGGATCTGAATCAGTTAGTTCCAATCTTGCCAGATCTGATTCCTGGATCTGAATCCGTTAGTTCCAATCTTGCCAGATCTGATTCCTGAGTCTCAGATCCAAGAAGTTGAGCGGGCACCTCTGTTGGTTGCTTCAGAGACATCTGCTTTGAATTCTTTGGGTCCGATCCCCATACCAGTACCAGCTTCCATGGTAGGTTCTCAGATCCTTCTGGTATCATTGTCACACTGCTTGGTTGAGTTGTATCTGACAACTGGAGTGGCTTTTTTTGGATTTGCTAGAGGTGGGTATGACTTTCCAAGTGTTGAGGATAATTTCTTCACCTCAAAGAGCAGATCCTCAGGTTCTACTGGGAACAGTTCCATTCCTTGAGCCTCAGTCAGTCTCATCTGCTTCTGCAGAGAGATCCATGGAGTCATTCTGTTGACTCCAAACATTCTGCCTTAGTGGAGAGATATTTCTTGGAGGACTCAGGTGCTTCATCTCCTGAGCCACCTAAGAAGTGTCCATATAAGAAGAAACAGATTAACTCCCCATCAGTGTCAGTCATGTCAGATGCCAACCGAGGGATATTGAGGGATCCCCACAATCCCATCTAGAGGATACTTTCTTTGGAGATATTCTGGAAGTCATGCTTCAGAAGGGATCATGGCTCACAGAACCTCCCTCTCAGGATGAGGCAGTATTGTTTGACGCATACAGAATGATACCATCTACATCCTGGGTGGTTCCTTTCAATGACAAGCTTATAGAGTTGTTGGTGGTTAGGAATTCATGGCAGAAAACTAGATAACATCCTCTGCTCCCCCCCACAAAGACACTTCACATTAGCCCCAAACTCCTCCCCTCCCTATAAGCTCCAAAAATCATAGTGGTAGCAGTGACCCCCCCTGCACTGGACCAGTAATCAAGGAACCTCAGTCCTCACTACTGGCAACAGCAAGGGGACGTACACACTGGGAGGATGACAAGTACACACAGGGTAAAGTACAATTTCCCTTAAGAGCACACAGAGATCACAGTCTGTCTGGGGCTAGTTTCTCCCTCTTGCTCCAGATCCCCAATAAGATGCCCCACTGGCACAGCTATAGGATTGAGATCCCAGCTGAGTGGCCAAGCCAAAACTTCTAGCACCCTCTCTTCGTGTCCCTGCCCAAGTAGCTGACACACACACACACACACACACACACACACACACACACACACACACACACACACACACACACACACACACTTTGAGATTTGATTGATAAACAAACACACATACACACCTGGGGAAGGCCGGCACAGGTTTTCTAGCTATGCCCTCTTTTGCCCAGACTATAATGTAGTTCCAGCTGCCACCAGACACCCTTATTAGCTACTATAAGGCCCTTACAAAAGGTGTCCAATCCTACTGTGTAATGTTACTATTAATCCAAATGGTAGTTTGACCAAGCAAGGCTATTGGAGAGGCATGTACAGAGTCAACAAATAGATATGCAAGTACACTAAGAGCTTAAAGATATCTCACAAATATCAGCCACAAAGATAGGTTTAAATATATTTAATAATAAATAATAAAAGAACAAGACAATACTCAGTACCTCAACACAGTAACCTCAGAGTTCAAAATCACAGGAGATATTTTAAAACAACATTACAGGACAGTCTCAAAAAATGCAGAAAACATCTAATTTTTGCTATATTCCTGTTTATATCTAAGAGCGTTACTGTGCCCTAGGAACTTACTTACAGAGCCGGGCAAGTGCACATGGTGATGATGGGTGGATGTTCTTGCTAGGTCCAAGACAATATACAAAATACACAGTCTCTCTCTCAGAGAGTTCTTAAATCAGTATCACATTTTACTGCTGGGTTAGCCTGGATGACATCACCTTTTGTCACCTGCCTTCAGTTCCCAGGCTAAACCAGAAAATAATAGGATTTAACATCTTTGTGTTAAAAATACATACCTCTCAGATGTTTGCCAGATCTTGGAAGTCGTAAAACAATAAAATACTTTACATTTTAAATCTAGTAATTACTTTTCTGTCAAGACAATAGAAAAACTTCTAGCTGTAGACATTGTGTCTGCTGTTGAACTGAAACTGAGAGATAACATCTTTTGCTTATGGTCCATCTGTAAAGTAAATTAACCTCAGCTATTCTTAAGTTTTGCAAATTATTCTTCTATGTTCCAGCAGGGTATGCTCTGGTTGCATTCTTGAAGCTCAGTACATGACATGCAGTTCTGTATAAATCATATCAGTATTCACAAATGACCGATAATTAGTTACACAATTCCAGAGAGCTGGGCTGGCAGCATGACAGCAGCCACTAAGAAAGAGTGGTCTAAAGACTGCTTCTCTGTACATCCAGCCAATAAGGAGTATCAGTCAATGGATAGACTGGGGTAGAAGGCATACACTTCATGTTCCTTTGCTATTTGAACCCTGGACTATAATGACCACTTGAGGAGATTCCAGGAGGATCTTGATCACCAAGGGTTATCCACGCTGAAGAATCCACTGTTTCTTGAGTCTCAGAAACAACTTCAGGCTACTTTGTTGGCTTGTGTACCATTACCAGTCGTTCAATTCACCTGATTCATAATGTGACAGCAGGAGCAGTAAGAACTGGAGCTGGCATCACAATGAGATGTCACATCTGGTTGCATTTATGTGATTTTTGTGGACAACTTTAAGGTATCATTCACCAATGCCACCTTTGAAGGTACTGCCCTATTCATATTAGTGGTAAAAGAGACAATGCAGAAGATTTAGTAAGATGGCAAGACTTTCCTTTCACTGGGAGTTAGGTTCAAGGTCCCCAATACCCCTTTAACAAGAACCTCTTTCTGGTTCTGAAAGGCTGGACATCAGTTTGACTACTCTTCTAAGTGATGTGGCCCAAGGCAGAGACAGCTGCTTTGACAGATGCAGGCCCAGAGGCCAAGGTGGTCCCCAGAACCAGGGATTCTGTGGGCCCTTTTCCATTAAATGACTCCAGAATCCATTAAAGTCTGCCTGACTGCTCCACTATGGAGGTAGTTGAGGGTGCATATCCCTCTACCCATTTATATTTTCATGGACTGTTACTAGGCTAATGACCTGAGGGGCCTTTCTAAGCCTAGCCAAGTTTTCCTGAAAGAATAATGATGTCCTGCATCCAAATAGGATACTGATGGCCAAGCATTTATAACCTACCTCTGTCCATAAGGGACATGGGTGCCAGGCCCAGTGTAAATTTCCTGTTCCCAATCCGCTTGTCTAGATTGTGCTTAAACTGGGTGATAGACAAACTCAGCATCACATGGATGGGATGCCTGTTCCATAGGAGGGGCAGTCTCTGGGACACTTATCTGTCTCTCCAGCATGTTCTGTTTAAGTGACAGAGAAAATTCAGGTCCCTCGACTTTGTATTTCTAGTAGTCTTTGACTTACGAATATGTAGGATATTTGTACGTGTGGGGTTTATGGATGCATTGTAAGCCAGGCATAGATCACCCTTTAGCAATCTGTAGGAGACTGAGTAGAGGGAAAGGACTTTAAGGCAGTCTTCATAAGGCAGGTTTGTTATGCCTTGTATTCTTTTTGTAAGGAACCTTTGAGGTCATATGCCTGGTCAGGTACATGCCAAAGGGATCATTGTACTCTTTGATTGGTCTGATAAGGGTGGAGTACATTGGGATAATGACCTCTTTGGACCTAGATGCCATACCCTTACTTATAACATGTGCAACATAGAAGGACTTCCTCACCACTATGGCCAAGTGGTCATCGAAGGTAAGGCTACTGTCTATATGCATACCCAAACCCCTGACCACTAGGTACTAGGTTGACACTTAGGGGCATATTACCAACATGGTAATTAGCCGGGATGGTTGATCTCCCAAAGAGTACAATTATACATTTCTTAGCATTGAGTTTAAGAACATGGCTTTGGCACCGTTTATTAGTCAGCGATAGACCTTCTTGAAGAATGTCAGTGTCTGCAAGGGAGTTGATGATAACCCATAGCTTTCAGTCATCT
This sequence comes from Protopterus annectens, assembly GCF_019279795.1. Classification (NCBI taxonomy): domain Eukaryota; kingdom Metazoa; phylum Chordata; order Ceratodontiformes; family Protopteridae; genus Protopterus; species Protopterus annectens. The sequence continues at coordinate 983,586,751 of NC_056748.1, read as the reverse complement.
GCAAACTTAGTCAGCCATAAGCTTTGATCATTTGCTTCCATTTCAGAGAAATAGATGCCAAAAAGGAACGGGCCCAGTACTGAGCCATGAGGGACTCCGCTAGTGACTGGCCTCTTGGTGGATGTGACCTCACCTGTTTTGCCCTCTTGTGTCCTATCAGTGGCTATCCAGTGGATAATAAAAGAGTTTATACCTAAATTAGTGAACTTGACTATAATGCCTGAGTGGGATATTGTATCAAAAGCCTTGGCCAGGTTGAGGTAAGCTGTGTGCACAGTCTTACCTTCATCTAGTGCTTTGGTAACCCTCTCAAAAAAGTCCACCAGATTTAATAGGCATGACCTTCCTTTACCAAAGCCGAACTGTGATGGGTCCACCATTTGCAGGTTACCTATGTCCTCATTTATCATGTCCATGATGATTCTTTCCATGGCCTTACATATTAGGCTGGTAAGCCTTATAGACCTGTATTTACCCGGATCAGTGGTTGGACCTTCTTTATGCAGGGAATAACTGTAACCATCTTCCATTCTGTGGGCACAAAACCAGACTGAAGGCTCCAGTTGAAAAGTGATTCAAGTGGACCAGAGAGGTCATGTTTCATGTTATTTATTAAACATCCCGGGATGTTATCGGGGCCTATCAGTGCAGTGTTTTTGGCCTTGGAAAGTGCATTAATGACCTGTTCTCTAGTAATGGTTTGAGGGATTATGTTATGTGGTGTTTCCTTTGGACTATCAGGGTGAGAGTGGGGGGAGAAATTTGAGCTGAACTTATCTGCCAAAAGGTGGGATGGTCTCCCGTTCAGTTTGGGTGATGCCATTTACAATACGTTCTGTGCATTGTTGTGTACTTCCTCTGAGGTTACAGCTTGCCATCAGATGACACTTGTGGATAAGAAGTGTTATATCCAGAGGCTATCACATTCCAGTCTTGGAAAATCCCCTTCTCCATCACATCCATTGCCTGATGTTCCACCCAATTAGGCAAAGGCTGCTGCACAAGAGTTTTTTTTCTCTGCTTCAAAAAAGCCATACAGGAGGTCCCACCAGGCCAGACCTTGTTTGGGTTTTATTAAAGATTCTTTTTGGTTATAAAGGGATCCAAGAACCTTAGCCCCATGTTGGACTTAAGCTTCCTGAGCAAATATGTCGAATAAACCCGCTTTCAAATGGTCATGGTTCAGTCGACTCTTCCATGTCTTCAGACGAACAAATGAATGTGCTCCATAGATCTTCAGGACACTGACCTTCAAGTAAAAATTGCAAAGGAGCCCAGAAGATTTCTGTGCTTCAGATTGGAAGGCAGTCATTACTACCTCAGAACATTGCCATTCAGTCTCACCTTAGCCCTCAGGGTGTTCAATAGATACATGGAGGTAGTAGCAGCCCATCTACATCTTCAGAGATACAAGATAGTCCCATACTTAGACAACTGGCTCCTGGCTACCCCTTCAGTGGAGTCTCTCCTACAGGCCAGGCCTACTATGTCCTTCAGCTCTGCATCTCCCTAGGCATTCCTGTCAATCTAGGAAAATCTAATGTTATTCCCACTCAACACTTGGTGTTTATAGGATGTCAGTTGAACACTGCAATAACATTGACATCTCTCCTTCAGGACAGAATTATGTCTTTAAGATCTGCAGTAGAGAACATTTTTATATCCGAGCATACTTCAACGTGTTTAATTCTTAGGATATTGAGAGTCATGGCATCTTCGATATTGATGGTACAATTTGCTAATTTGATATCACGTGAGACTTCTTTAGTTGCTCCTGCCACCACAGTGGTCAAAGAGGTTCCACTCTTTCTCCCTTCCCATAATCAGAACTCAGTTGTACAGGAAACACATGCAGTGGTGACGTCAGTCTCCACTAATGTCAGTGGGTGGACTTTTCCAAGTCATCCCCAGTAGCAGTGGTGATCACGAATGCATCCCGCCTCGAGTTGGGGCATAATGAAGGGAGAAGAGTCACATGCTTGTCTTCACATACATGACAGCCATTCTTCTTGTGTCGCAAGAACTGCATGATTGCCTTCCTCCAATAGTGATGGCCTATTCAAACTGACAACACAACTGTAATCTGGTACATAAACAAGCTGGGGGAACCAGATCATATCCATTATGTCACAAAGCCATGAGAGCATGGCAATGGGCAATGGCCTCTCACCAATTTCTGACAGCAAGACTTATCCTTGGATGTCTTAGCGACTTGATAGACAGGCTCAGCAGGATTCAAAAATTGCCTTATGATTGCCCCCTCAATCCGGAAATTGGTAAGAAGATATTCAATCACTGGTGCAGTCCCTGCTGTTATCTCTTTGCGACTCCCCACAATGTGAAATGCAGCAGTTGTATCAGTTTTCCCTTTTTCTAGGATGCTGGGTTTTGTAAATTGACTGGCACCCATTTCTAATTACATGTCTCTCTGCAATATCACTAAGGACTTAACTTGATTAGAGTTCCACAACTGCACCTTTTTTTGAAACTGGAAGAACTAAGAAATACCACAGCAACAACTAAGTGATGAAAATTGTATTATGTAATTTATGAAGCATTGCTTTATAACCCATGTGGCAAAATAATAGCACTAGATAATATGCAGTAATATATATTATAGGCACATTCTGAAGAAGTTGTGTAAGTAAGCAGGAATCCCTTGGATGATGAGGTAAAAGATAATTTCCTAATTATGCATTCATTTATCATATCATTTTTTTAAAATTTATAAGATCTACTAGATGCAGCTTCCTTTATGATCTCACAGACGTACATGCATACACACATTAACACATCCCATCCCTGGTTCTTCATATAATTTACCTGCAGTGCGACTGCTTCTATAGGGAGTGAATAGGTGACAGCTGTCTTTTTCCTCTGATAGTAGAAATTTACACAGCCAAGGGATTGTCTGAATTACTTAGCAGTTGTAAATTGGGAGCAGCCAGTGTTTCTGGGGAGTGCACATGGTTAATCATCATTAGCCATAACTCTAGATTGACGTATGCAGCTTATCCAGTGGGACCACCCTCTATGCTGAGGATCTTGCTAGCAGTAATCCTCAGTGGTAGGGCAGTTTAAAAACATCAGAAAAGTGTGCCATGAATGGGGAAATTGCCATGTTAAAGGCTGCCTGCTTATGGTAAGCCTTTCTGAATCTTCTGGTCATAGTCACAAAAATTTGCAAGTGAAGAATCATGGACTGAGATTAAAATTCAGCTTGTTAACAAGTTATATTGTCAAGCCAATATAGCTGTATAAATAAGTGTACTGTTACTCATTTTACTATACTTTATGTATTAACATCAGATAAAGCATAAGACCTAGTTGTGTACTTTTTAATTTCCCTCTCTGCATTGATCTGTCTGTATATTTATTCCAGAAGGATCACATGGTTGATCATTAACTTCAAAGAATTTTGAACCTCACAGTTAGACATGTAATTGGCTCTGTTTATATCTCATTGGCTGTGAATCTTATAGCTTTGAAGCACTACATTTAAAATTACAGATGACCTCCAGAAAAAAATGTATTAGTAATTGATAGTTTTGAGTGAATCCTCTGACGCTAGCTTTACATTTTTATAATTTCTTAGGTGATGAAAATTAAAACTGACAGCTGAACTCCACACCACCAGAAAGCTTTTGTATACATTAATTTAGCTCAAGACACTGTAGCATGCTATTCTTCTTTTCTTCTCTAAACAGAATAATAATTTGAGTAAAATAATGACTTCTGCTTCACAGTGTATTGCAGTTTTCTTGCAGATATGTTGCTAGTTGATCTTAAATAACTGGTGTGCATAAACAGTTTAGAGACTTCTGTGTCCCTGAAGCTCACTGGTAAAATACACTACCTGCTGACATTATGGTGATTTGTGCTTATTTCACTGTTAGAAATGCACATATAATGAGCTGACTATATAACTTGCGCTGCTACAGGCTTCCCACAGCGTGAATGAAATGATGTCTAAATGCTGCAGCTAAATGTTACATTTACTCAGCGGTTCTCAATCCCATGATGAAAATTTTAATTATATAACTATACTCTTTCTTTGTGTTATAGGCATACAGAAAAGCCCAAAAGAGACTTACACATTTGGTTTCTAGCAAAGGGCATTGTTTTCCTCATCTTCCCCAAACATACACTGAAGAAGGTGTGAAGTGTAATACTGATGGATAGGTTTGATTTGGGCTATGCAATTATGTTGTTAAGAGCAGATTTTCTAAAGTACAAAAATATTGTACAAATACCACTGCAACCAAATTCTAGCATCCATCTAACCCATTAGAGTACAGAGGGTTTTTTTTTGTGTTTGCTATATAATTGTATAATTTCTGCTGGTGACAAATACACACAGAACTGAATTTGTAAGTACCCATTATTATTACTAATGTTTGTGGTTATATAAAATAGTGCATGCATCTGCATTGTTCCTCAGTCAATGCCCAGTCATCATTAAAATTCTTTATAATTTCACTTCATTTGTATTGATGTAAATATGTAGTTTTTATAAATTCTCCAACGTTTGCTCCTTGTCCATCATAAATAAGAGCAAATGTCATTGTTATTAAAAAGGGATACCTGGGAAGATTGAAGATAAATGTACTTTGTACCTTCTGTATCTCTAAATGCATACTACGGGTACTGTTGAAAAGCAGTCAACCCCATAAAGTAAATTTTGCCTAAATAATTTAATGTTACAGTGAAAGTAACTGCAATGTATGCTAGTATTTTTTCAGTATCATTATAGCACCTATTAATGTATTTTTTTCTTGTGGACAGAAAGAAAGCTTGTATTTGTCAGTGTTAGATGTGTAGTCTTAACTGTTCCTGCCCAATATATTACAGGCTGAGTTGCAAAGGCAATGAAGTAGTGCTAATGGCTCCCTATTGAAATATTGGCACTCAAAATGCTGAATACCAAAAAAATAAATAAATAAATAAAGACCAAAAACACAAAAGAGCATATCTCGAAAATTGTTGTTCTCCTTAAGATTTCTTTTTGCAGGGGGAGTAAGCCCGCCCCCCACACCCTCCATGTGAGGGGCAAGCCCTCCCTCCAAACTTATATATACTAACTCTGAGATTGCCATACCTCGGAGAAAAGGGAATATTCTGAGAAATGGCATCTTGGGATGTAGTATATATTAGTCCAATTTTTCAGCTATTCAGTCTCTGTGTTTTAGAATTCGCTGTAGTGGATCCCAACATTTTAAGTGGTTACCAATGTGATCAGTTGGTAAACTTAGGAAACTGCACTAACAAAAGAAATGTAACCTCAAAACCTGGCATTTCTCAGAGTTCTCTGAGTAAGTTGTAAACATGAACTTATTATGTGAAGTTGTTCTATCTCGCCGTTCATTCTTACAGATGGGTTCGGAGCCAATCCTCGGCTCCGAGTCGGCCTTCTACAAAGCTCGAGATCTTCAGATAGCTCGAGGCCAAGTCTCTATCCCATGATGCACCTAGATTTACCTCAGATCTAGTTTGCCGCTGCAATAGATTGGAGGTTCTACTTAGCTCGGGCCAGTAAAAAACTTATTTTATTGAAAATATCTTATATTATTGATAAAAATTTCTGCTTTATATCTTTAGATATTTAGATAAGGTGTTATAATTTTTTGTGTAGTTTCCCTTCCCTTGGTGTGCCCTTTTTATTAATCTAGTATTTAGCTATCTTGGCCTCTTTTATTTTAGGCCTTGTTTAATCTTTATTAGTGCTTAGATTATAGTTGTGTGCTGAGAGCTTGTTAGATTTAGTCTTAAAGTTTTTGAAATAATTAATCTTAGAGATTAGATAAAACTGTGTGTATTAGTAGTTTGTTATAGTTGTGTGCATTTATATAGTGACTTTTCTGTCACTACTTTCTTATATTTACTCTTTAAAGTTTAGACAAATAGTTTTCTGTGTGTGTGTGTGCTGATTAATATTTAGCCCGTAGTTTTCAAAGGGCTTGTTTGTTATTTGTTGTTTGGGTGTGTCTATTTTTTTTTTTTTACAGCACCCTCTTGACTTTGTGTATTACAGAATGGCTGATGATAAAGACAAACACGCTAAATCAGAGTTTAAAAAAAATATCCTAAATGTGGGCAGAAAATGTGTGTCACTGACAGTCATGTAAATTGTGTTTATTGTTTGGGAGCATTGCATCTCCAGGAAAGCTGCTCCATCTGTCATTCTTTCTCTTCTAGGGTCCTCCAGGAGAGAAAGAGAAAGTTAATCAATAGAGGTTTACTTAAACCTTCATTCCAAGAAGCTTTGAGTGACCAAGACAGGTCCAGTAAGTCCTCAAAATCTTCCAAGACTTCTGAGGTAAAGAAACCAAAAAAGTCTTCGATGTCGGTTCCACAGACCTCGGAGCCGACCGTCTTGTCCTTTCAGAGCCAGTCCCTGGTTTTGGAATCGGTATCTGAAGTGCCTAAGTCTCCAGTCCTGGAGTCTATACCTCCTTCTATCCACTCATCTCGGCCTTCGATTAGCCTTTCCGATTTGGATGTGGATCATGTGGTGCAGAAGCTTTTACAGGCATCGGCCTTTGCTAAATTCTTATCGGCTCCGACCCAAACGTCTTTGGAACAGAAGACCCTTTTACCATCTACAACTCTTCCTCCTCTGAGCTATACCAGTCCTTCAGAGCCAGAGGAGTCGGACTTGATGATTGTTGTGCCTTCGGAGCCAACGCCTGCTCCAGTGTCTTCGGCTCCATTTACTCTGAAGTCCTCAGTGCCGATCAAGGAATCTAGGAGCCGACACTGTCTGGTCTGGTCCGGGAAGGATAGTTGGACCAACTTGTCGGTTCCAACTCTGCCTCTTGGGGCTTCGGCTCGGATGAGCTCAGCTCCTACCTCTTGGCTCAGAGCCCACTGTCCTGGTGCCGGGGGTATCGACGGTTTCCTCAGATCAGTCGGTCCCTTCTCATCAGAGCAGAGGTGTCTTCGAAGCCATGAGGAGAGTTATGTCTCCTAAGACTTCTTTGACTTCAGGTCCAGCTACCTCCTCCCCTAAAGCTCCTGTGTCTGCTTCTGCTTCACAGATCCTTGCCAACCATAGAGACCCAGAGACTCAGGAAGCCCCATTGGATGGCCAATGCTCTTCCGAGACTTCACCAAAAGCCCCCACTGATGAAGTTCCCAGGAAGAGAATTTGTAAGAGGAAGTATTTAGACTCCCTGCATCCGATACCAACTTGGATGAATCAGAAGGGTCCCCCTCTGAGGATATCTCATTTGCTGAGATATTAGAAGTCCTTGGGCATAGGGTGACTGGCAGTCCACCAACCCTTCTGAAGATGAGTCAGTTCTCCTGAAGGCTTTCGGGTCTCAGCCCTCCACCTCTTGGGTGTCTCCACCCTTCGATGAGCTTATGCAGCTGGTCTCACGAAGGGCATGGGAGTCTCCCAACACAATGGAGCCTGTCCTCAGGCGGCCTAATAAATTTATTTCTGCCCCCCAAGACAAATCTTTTCTTACTAAGGGTGTGCCAGTTGATGCCATGGTGGTGGCAGCAGCCACCAAAAAGGAAATTTCAGAAACTTTTTCTTCTATCCATCCTCCTAACAGAGATTCTTGGATCATGGATAGATATGGGAAGTGCACTTGCAGTTCAGCGACTTTTGCACTGCGTTTGCTCAACTATCTAATCCATTTTACTAGACTGCAAAGAGATCTCCTTAAAGAGCTGGGAGGTACTCTTCAGGGTACAGTAGCTGCAGGAGCTTCAGATAAAGTTGCCTCCCAGCTTGCTACCCTCATCTCCATAGTGAACTCGTCCATGAACGTCATTTCATATGCAACTGATGGAACAAGCAGGGCAGCGGTTAACAGGAATTGCTCTTAGGAGACACTCCTGGATGTGCATGTGTTCCTTCGTGCAGCCCTTTAAGTCATCCTTTGTAAATGCCCCTTTTGATGGCTCGTCCCCTTTCTGGCCCAAAGTTAAGGAAACTTTGACCAGGTGTGAGCAGGAAGGAAAGACTCTGTCTGCCATTGGAGTCCATTTTTCTACCCCTACCAGACCCTACTCCAAGGGTCAAAGGGGAGGAAAGATGTGGTTCCACAAAGCCCAAGGAGCCTTTCAGGGCACACGTGGTGAAGCCCCCTCCAGGGGCAGAGGAGGGGGCAATAATGGAAGACGCTGCCCTCGTGGCAGAGGGGGTCCGCAAAACCAGGGTGACAGAGATCATTTCTTTGGGAAGCCCTACCAGCGCTCTTGAAAGGAGGCCCGACTGTCCTACTCTGGAGGCAGTCGGGGGTCGCTTATCTTTGTATCCAGATGCCTGGCTCAAAATAACAAACACCTGGGTACAAAATATCATTTCCAGAGGATATTTCATTCCTTTTGGCACACCCGCTCCATTGACAAGAAAAATCCCAGAAGTTTCACCCAGTTACAGGGAACAGGCAACCATAGAGGTCTGATCATTGCTAGCAAAAAGAGTCATCCAACAAGTCAAGCAGACCAGATAGGATCCGGAACTTACTCAAGATTCTTTTTAGTTCCAAAAAAGACAGGGGACCGGAGACCTATATTGGACCTCAGCAGACTAAACCGATCTGTCAAGAAAGAGAAGTTTTGGATGTTCACGCTTCAGTCGATACTTCCCTTTTTAGGGAAAGACAATTGGATGTGCTTGATAGATCTCCAGGATGCGTACTACAACATAAAAATGACCAGACCATCCAGGGATCATCTGTGCTTCTGGCTGGGAGCCAGTCATTACCAGTTTTGAGCCCTGCCCTTTGGTTTCACTACAGTCCCCAGAGTGTTCATCAAATACATGGCAGTGGTCATGGCTCACCTGAGACTTTTAGGATTCCAGGTGTTTCCGTACCTAGACGATTGGCTCCTCACTGCCACCACCAGGCATCAACTCATACAAGCCAAGGACACCACTCTTTCACTCTGCAGTCAGCTGGGCATTACAGTAAACTCAGGAAAATCTGCATTGTCGCCATCTCAACATACCGTTTTTATCGGAACAGAATTGGACACCAACACCACCACGCTGAGACTTCCAGCAGAAAGAGTCTTACTAATTTGTCAGCAGGTCCGCTATATCATATCCAAAAACAAGGCTCCAGCATCAGAAGTACTAAAATTGTTAGGCATAATAGCAGTTGCAATATTAGCCATACCGCTGGGTCGCATGCACATGCAGATTCTGCAATGGCTGTTGTTCACTCAGTGGTGTTACCAAGAGCTCCCAGTGTCTCACCTTATAATGATCACCAACATACGCAAAAAGGATCTTCAGTGGTGGTTGACCTCTCGTCATGTCACCATAGGTCGTCCTTTTGTTCTTCCCCCACCAGTGGTCACAGTGATCATGGATGCCCCCCTGATAGGGTGGGGGTGGGGGGCATTTTCAGGGAAGAACATCCCAGGGCACATGGACCAATCAAGAGACACATCTGCATATCAATGTCCTAGAGATAAGAGCAGTACTTTTAGCATTACAGTACTTCCAGGACTCTCTTCCTCTGGGTACAATTGTGATTCAGACAGACAATATGTCAGTGGTCTGGTACTTGAACAAACAAGGAGTAACCAGGTACTACTCCCTTTGTCATGAGGCCCTAAGAGTATGGCGGTGGGCTATATCCACCCAGCATTTTCTGTTAGCGACGCGCATCCCAGGAAAATTCATCGTAATAGAAGACAAGCTGAGCAGAGAAATGTTGTTGCCTCACTAGTGGTCCCTCAAGAAAGAAATAGTGGACAGGATATTTCCCAGGTGGGGCCAGCGTTGCTGTGACCTTTTCACCAGCCACATCAACATGAAATGCAGAAGCTGCTTTGCCCTGATTCCCCCTCCGGGAGTAGCCCCAAGGGACGCACTTATACTCGATTGCCCTCCAGGTCTCCTCTATACATTCCCACCAATCCCGTTGATACCCAAGGTACTACAGAAAGCAAAATCCCTTGGAAGGACCATCATTCTAATAGCCTCTCATTGGCCTCATCAGATTTGGTTCCCCTTCCTTCGACTTCATCTTTTGGTGGACCCCTGGATTCTGGACCCAGCTCCAGATCTTCTGATGCACTCGTCGGGGGAACTTCATCCCTCTCTTCACTCCCTGAAGCTAACAGCTTGGCTGCTCCAATTCCCATCATAGCCAGGTTCCATAACGTTTCTAATGAGACTAAGCAATTCTCATATCCTCTCATAAATCCTCTATGAGGAAGCTATACCTTAGCAAATGGAAACAGTTTTCTTTATGGGCCTCTCAAAATAACATTGATCTCTACCTAGCCCCTATGGCCTCTGTACTAGAATACTTGACCATGATCTTCAACAAAGGAGCTGCAGCAGCAACAGTTCGTGTTCAACCTGCTGCTATCTCTAATTTTCACCTTGGATTTGAAGGGTTGAACATAATGTTACACAAACTATCCAAAGCCTTTCTCAAAGGGACCTTTCATCTCAGACCACCTGTGAAAACTCCCTATACCTCATGGAATCTAAATTTTATGCTTTTTCGCATTATTCTCCCTCTGTTTGAACCAGCTTCCTCATGTGACCACAAATAATTATCATGGAAGACCAGCTTTTTATTAGCTATCACTTCTACCTGCAGAGTGTCAGAGCTTCAAGCCTTGTCCATTAAACCTCCTTACTTGATTTTCCATGCTGACAGAGTCTCACTTCGAACTAACCCCTCCTTTTTGCCTAAAGTTTGTACTGAAGCTAATCTTAATCAAATTATTGATTTGCCAGTATTCTTCCCCAATCACTCCAACAATTTAGAATATATGCTGCACAAACTTGATGTTCGTAGACAGCTCAGATTTTACTTGGATAGAACAAAAGATTTTAGGAAATCTGAACAGCTTTTTGTTTCCTTTTCAGACTCCAGAAAAGGTATGCCAGTGGCCAAAACAACTCTGTCTTAAGTGGTTATCTGGTTGTATCACATTTGCTTATTCAGCTGCTAATATGCTCTTACAACATAAAATTAAGGCTCATTCTACCAGAGCAGTGTCTCCCTCCTTTTCTGCCAGACTCCCTATAGATAACATTTGTGCAGCAGCCACTTGGTCAAGACCTCATACCTTTATCGATCATTACAATGTTAATAGGGCCTCCAGGGACAGGGCCTCCTTTGGGTCTACTGTCATGAAAAACATACTCCCGTGAGCCACCCGAGATAGATGGTGCTTGGGATGTTACCCATCTGTAAGAATGAATGGCGAGATAGAACAACTTCACAAAAAGAAGTTATGTACTTAATAACATTCCATGTGAGTTGTTCATCTCGCCTTCATTCTTACTTCCCACCCTCCAACCCCCTCCAATGTTTTTCGAAGACCGAGATGATGGATTCTTTCTGGTTGCTCAGCCTTTCAATAGCTTTCTCTTATAGAGTGATAGAATTACATATGGTATTATTATACGTAGCAAACAAGGTCTGAGGTAACTCTAGGTGCATTATGGGATAGGGATTTGGCCTCGAGCTATTGAAGACTGTGATTCCTTTTTGCAAGATGAGAGGGGTTAAATTCTTTCCTTATCTGGACAACTTGCTTATTCAGGCTTCCTCTCCCAAAATCTTTCTTCAACACCTCCAATATACTGTTTGTCTCTTACAAAGTCTGGGGTTTACAGTAAACATCCAGAAATCAGTCCTGGTTCCTTCTCAGGATCATGTGCTTCTTGGTTACCAACTCCATTCCATCCCTATGCTGGCTTCCCTGCCTCCTCCCAAGACTCTTTCTGTAATCAACTTTTTTCAATCCCTTCTTCCTCTGGTTTCATTACAGCCAGGGAATTTCTTAGGGTGCTAGGATTCTTAGTCTCCACTATTCCTGTGCTCAGTCTAGCCGGACTTCATATGAGAAAACTACAGTTGTTCCTAAAGTCATTATTCACTCCAGCACTGTCATCCACTAGATTTTCACACAATGGTGTGGTATATCAATAAGCAAAGGGGCACAAGGTCCTACCTCCTTTGCAGACAAGCTCTTTAAGTTTGGGATCTAGCTGTCCAGTATCAAGTAACTCTTCAAGCTGTATACATTCCTTCAGAACAGAGTATAGTGGCAGACTTTTTGAGCAGGTCCAAAACACAAGCTCACGGATGGATGCTTCACAGAGATGTATTTCTGGACATTGTCCATCAGTGGGAGTTCTCCTCAGGTAGATCTTTTTGCCTCCTCTTTAAACAGAAAACTTCCTTTTGTTTGCACTAGAGTCCCAAGTTCTCTGGCTTGGAAGGTAGATGTGCTTATTTTTTTTTTTGGAAGAGGATGTTTCTCTATGCCTTTCCTTCCCTTCCTCTGATTCCGAGGGTCCTGCTCAAAATAGAGCAAGACTTCCCCAAAATCATGTTAGTGACTCCCTTTCAGCCCAGATAGTGTTAGCACCCCCCCCCCATCTTCTGCACCTAGCCAGGGGCAATCACCACAAGTGACCTCACAGGGTGGACCTGTTCACCCAAGGCAAGGGGTCTCCGATCCATCCTCATTTGCCCAATCTTCAGCTGACATTGTGGGTGATAGGGTTTTGATCCCATTTAGGCACCTTTTTTCTAAGGACATGTTTAGGGTTTTGTATGAGGCCAGGAAACCCACTATTAGGGAATCCTATGTGTTCAAACGGAAGAAATGTTCTGTTTGGTGCCTTGCTCAGAACCAAGATACAATTTCTGTTGAGATCCCTCTGGTTCTCTCTCATTTGCATGAATTGCTCCATGCAGGGTTACCATATTATAGGTTTATAGGTGTTTACTAGGCTAACAACCATGAGGGTCCTTTTAAGCCTAGCCAAGCATCCCAAATCTCTGACAAGTTCTGATACCCTTGATACTTGTAAGCAGGGGTTTGAGAGATGAACCATTTACAGGTTACCTGTGTCAAGTAGAGACATAGGTGCCAAACCAGGGATGAATTTCCAGTTTCCCATCCAGTTGTCCAAATTACACTTGAATTGGGTTAGGGAGGAACTCTACTTCACATGGATGGGGAGCCAGTTCCATAGACATGGTAATCTCTGGGATACATATCTATCTCTCCAGCAGGACCTGTTTATATCACAGGCAAGGTTTAAGTCATTAGAATAGGTAATTCTGAGGGTATTTGTTTTGTGGAGGAGGTCCGTCAGAGAAAGGTCTGACAATGCCCTGTATGCCAGGCATAGATCTCCCCTCCAAAGCCTGTAGGAGACAGAATATAGGGATAGGGCCCAGAGGCAGTCTACAAAGGACATTTTAATTACATCCTGTATTCTTTTAGTGAGGAACCTCTGTGGACGTTCCAATTGTTGGATATGTGTGGTTAGGTACATACCAAAGGGGGCATTGTACTCAATCACAGGTCTGATGAATGCCGACTACAGTGAAACAATGACTTTCTTGGACTTAGATGCCATACCTTTGCTTATAAGTTGCGCAATATAGAATGATTTCCTCACCACTGTAGACACATGATGGTCAAAGGCCAGATTACTATGTGTGTCCCTATGTCCCTAACTACTAGGTCAACTCTAAGGGGTGTGTTGTCAATATGGTAGTTACCAGGAATGGATGACTTCTCAAAAGATACTGTTATGAATTTCTTGGCATTTAGTTTTAGTCCATGGCTCTGACACCAGTTGTTTGTTTGTCAGCCCATCCTGGAGAACATTTCTATCAGTATGAGATTCAATGACAGCTCCTAATTTGCAATCATCTGCAAATTTAGTCAGCTAGAGACCACTGACATTGTCCTTAAAGGAGCAGTACAAGGACTGATCCCAGAGACACTCCACTTGTGACTGGCCTCTTTGTAGAAGTGGACTCCCCAATTCTAACTTCCTGGGTCCTGTCTGTGAGCCAGTTGGCTATCCACTGGGTGACCTACGGGTTTGTACTTAACCTCTTGAGTTTGTCAACAATGCCAGAGTATGGTATTGTATCATATGCCTTGGCCAAGTCGAGGTATGCAGTGTGAACAATTCTGCCCTCATCTGTTGCTTTGGTGACCTTCTCAAATAAGTCCACCAGGTTGAGTAGGCATGATCTGCCCTTGAAGAAACCAAACTGGGTTGGGTCCAGTGTCTGGAGGTTTACTATATCTCTATTGATCATCTCCTTGATAATTCTTTCCATGGCTTTACATATAAAACTGGTGAGACTTACAGGTCTGTAGTTTCCAGGGTCTGTAGATGGCCCACCTTTGTGCAGATGGATGACTGTTGCCTTTCTCTATTCATGAGGGAAGAAACCTGTTTGGAAGCTACAGTTCAATAGTAATTCCAGAGGCCCAGATAGGTCATGTTTCATGCTATTTAGAAGGTATTCTGGGATATTGTCTGGGCCCATTGATGCAGTGTTCATGGTCTTAGAGAGAGCATTAAGGACCTGTTCCATAGTGATAGCAGGGGAAGTTATATTTGATGATATGATGATATTTCCTTAGGGAAGGTTGAAGGGGAGAGAGGGGTAAAGTCGGAGCTGAGTTTATCAGCCAGGAGGTTTGCTATTTCTTCTGGCTTAATATGTGTGGCTCCATTTACAATAAACTCTGCATAAACTGTGTATTGCCTTTGAGGTTGTGGACATAGCTAAAAAATGCTTTGTGGTTGTCCTTGACCTGGGAGGCCAAACTTGCATCAAATTTGGCTTTGGTAGACTTTATTTGTCCTGTGAGTTGTTTGTCTAGTTTGATGAGAGTGCTTTTATCCTGATGGGTGCTGCACCTCCTAATTTTTGCAATGATTTTCTTCCTCCTGTTATACAGCCTAATGATTTTGTGATTCCACCAGGGTGGCTTGTTTTTTGAGTTAGTTCTGTACTTCTTCCTGGGGGTACAGCTGCCTCTATGCAGCTATTAACATGCTTGTACAGAGTTTCTGTGAACAGTTCTGCATAGGGAGCAGTGTTCTCAGGGTTTATGGGAGCTTGAAATTTTGCCAGGTTCTCACTTACTAGCAAGAGGTTAGCCTTAGAATAGTTCCTGGATATTCCTGGTTTAGCTGAGGGTCCAGGTTTTATTTTCACTTCAAAGGAGACCATTTTGTGATCTGACCTTACCAGGGAATGCAATACAGTAGGGGGTGTGCTGCACTCTCTCATATTAGTGAGGACCAGATCCAGTATGGTTGCACCCCTGGTTGGTGTGTTGTTTATCTGCTCCAGGGAGTTTTTGTTTACAAAATTCAGGAATCACTGTGCATGTACATTTGGTGTCATATAGGATTCCGAGTTAATACTGGGGTAATTAAAGTCACCCATGAATATGGTATTGGGTTGGATGGTTAGGGCTTCTAATAAGTTTAAATACATGGTATGGGTTTCCTGTGTCATAGATGACGACCTATACCTTGCAAGGAAGTGGTATTAGATTTTGCCTATGGTGATTTGAACATGGATCAGCTCAAGTGTCATGTTTGACCAGCCTTGAAGTATATTTATCTTTGATGTAAATAGAGACATCTCCACCTTTAGTGCCTGCCTGTGAAGTAGCTGTTCGAAATGTTTGGAAGGCATTATAACTTAGCACTGTTGGTGTGCTCTCCGCGGCTTTAAACCATGTCTCAGTGGCTGCACAGATGTCAGCATTCTCTAAAAGATAGCTTCTAGGGAGTGGAGTTTTTTGTTTAGACTTGTAGCAATGAGCAGTAATACCTTCTGTTAAAGCTCACCATTCAGCTGTTTCTGCTTGTCTGCCATTAACTTATCCTCTGGCCTATAGGTTTGAGGTCAAGCAGTTTCTTAAAGGCGTCCGTATCAGGTCTACCAGGAATCCTATTCTTCCTTCCTGGGGCCTTAATTTTGAATTTAAAAAAAATGTCTCAGGCTCCTTTTTAGCCTGCAGCTTCAGGTTAATTACAGTGTTGTACATGGAAGACTGTTCTTCTTTTCGCCCTTACTTCAGCTAAGAGACTATCTGAACTCCAGGCTGTTATGGCCATTCCTCCTATTTTGGCATTCATAGGGTTAGGGTGTCTCTTCATACTGTCCATCCATCCATCCTCAACCCCTTTTCCCATTTTTGCACATGTAGTCGTGGTGTCACTTCAACCCTCCTTTTATGCCCAAGGTGGTCAGTGAATCGTCTCTTAATCAGTCTGTTAATTTGCCATCCTTTTTTCCTTCTACACAGTCTGCTAGTGAGAAGGTTCTTCACACCTTAGATTTGCATAGACAGTTCAGATATTATTTAGTTAAGTCTAAAGCCATTTGCAAGTCTGAACAACTTTTTATTTCCTTTCATCCCAGATCTCTAGGTTTGGCTGTTTCTAAGCAAAATCTATCCTCGTGGATTTCTAAGACAGTTTCTTTTTGTACTCCTTTCATGGAAAATGCCTTTCCGCCTCTGTAAAGGTTCATTCTACCAGGGCTGTGGCTTTCTCCAGTGCTTTTTTCAAAGGTTTAGATACCAGTTCCTTCCTTGAGGCTGCTACTAGGACTTCTGTCCATATCTTCACTAAGCATTACAAATTGGATGTTGTTTCCAGAACAACAGCTGTCATGCATGGGTTTCTTGAGGGCTGTTCTGGGCCTTCCTGTTCCCAAGTTTCCTCTTGAGCTTTTGTACTCTTCTTTGGCAAACAATACTGCAATAGTGACATGGAAGGACATAGTACAGTTGTGTAAAATCTTACCATAACAGTAGATGTTCTTCTCTTCACTGTTACAGTATTCACTCTTCCATCCTCCCCCTTCTGCTCTGCCCTTTTTTGTTTTTCTCCTTCTGGATGCACATGTTCCTCATAATTCCTTGGACAGCTTTTTCTCCTGGGGCTTTTCATTTCTAAGGTATGTACGTCTTGAGCCAGGAGCATACGTGTGACTTACAACATCTGTAAAGTCATAAGGCTTTGGTATAATGGGCAGATGTTGGGCTACCCTCTACAGGGAATCCCTTTGGTAAAGAATACTGCAACAGTGAAGGGAAGGACATCTACTGTTATGTTAAGATTTTACACAACTGTACCTTCTTATCTATCAGGGCACCCAGGAATCCTGCTGTCAAATGAACAGTCATTGTTTTGTGGCAGTACACCTTACCCAAGAAAACTGAACCCAGAAAAAATGTTCTTTGTTTACTTGACACTGTTGTAAGGGACACCTACTAAAAAGTATTTTTTAACTCATTAGCCATGGCTTAATTTTTGTTTATCCCTGAAATGTCACATCACCTCATCTCCCTAAGAGGCTTTTCTCTATACAATAATGCCCAGTAAATTATCACATGAAAACATGATTTTTATGAGATATTATAGACTCTGTGTAATGCCCATGATGATCAAGCCCTTAATTTTTCCAGACTTCATTGCCATCTTCCTTGCTCTGTCCTTTGTCCAAGTGGAATTCCATGGTCATCTAATAGGCTATGGGTTTGCATCTTCCTCCATGATGAAAATGTAAGCTGATACTGCAGTTAGACACTCAGCTAACCTTTCAGACTACCCCGGCCTGACTCTTATTTATTTATATTATTTTTATTAATTTTACATTTTTTACCGGGAATGTCTGACTGGACATTGCTGTCTGTTTTCAGCGGAGGCCCAGGGAGAAACACTCCAGAGCAATTAGTAAGATATAATACATAAGATTTTTACATAAGCACTGATTTAGACATACAATTAAAAAATATAGCAGGTAGTAATATATGATTGTATGATCATACATAGCATGTTTACATAAGCATAGTGGTTTAGACATGTAATTAAAAAATGTAGCAGGTAGTAACATATGATTGTATGATCATACAGTTTGTTTAGTGGAGGTAATACTAAAAATGTAATGAAGATAAAAAAGAAAAACAAAATACAAAAACAATTTGTCTATGGGAAGATATAGACAAGTTCATATAAAGGATCATTGACATTGTAAGGGAAAGTTATTCAACTTAATCTAGGGGAGAGTTAGTAATTTAGGATAGGACAGAGGGGAGTAGGCGGGTGTGAGTAGGCATCTAAAGTGAGATAATAAAATAGTGCATCTGTGGGAGTTTTAAAGAAGAGGTTAGTTGATGGGTAGGGGAAAGGCATTAGAATATCTCAGCCAGGTGCTAGGCAGCTGCATGGACAAAAATTGTTTAGGTGGGAAGTAAGCTGTTTTTTGAAGATAGTTTTGTTAGATTGTACCCTGATTTCTATTGGTAGGGAGTTCCAAGACTTGGCAATATTGCTAGAAAACCAGAGCTGTAATGGCTTTTGGAGATTGCAGTTACTGCCTATTAGTGGATCTTAGTTCTCAGTTATTGGAGTAGAGGGTGATCAGGTCTTGTAAGGCTGGAATTTTGTTGGGATTGTACAGTATTCGGTGAGTTAGAATAAGTTGGTTAAGGGCTAAGGTGTTTGGGAGTTCCAGCAAGGAAAGTTGTTTTAGGGCTTGACAGTAGTGAGTGCGATAGGAGGAGTTTGTGACAAATTTTGCTGTTTTGTTGTAGCATGCCGATAGTTTGTTTAAATCACTCTTGTTTAGATTAATTAGTACAGGAGAGGCACACAGTAAAATTGAGAGAAGATGGGTATGAGCTAAGATGACTTTACTGTTGTTAGAATGTTTTTACATCTGTAAAGTGTGCCTAGTTTTTTTGTGGACTTTGCTTATCGTTTGAGCTGTATGTTTGTCAAATTTCATATTGTTGTCAATGATGACCCCTAATAATTTGGTTTGTATGACAGGGGAGATAGTATTATCTGATGCAGAAATAGAGAATGGGGGAATGGGTATAGTTGCTCTGGAGGGATGGAAGAGCATAAGTTGGGTCTTTTTAGGATTTAGTATTAGCTGGGAGCTTGTTAACCAGATTTTGATGGATGTAAAGGCTTTTTGGGTCTTGATGTGAAGTTGTTGGAGGGTTGGGGCAAAGCAGATAAAGGTGGAGTCATCAGCACATTGAAACAGGTCTGCTAAAGGGGTGGCTTTGTGAAGATTATTTGTAAATATAGTGAAAAGTAGGGGTCCTAGGATTGATCATTGGGATACTCCTAATTTCACAAGAAGAAGGGGGGGAAGGGAGTTTTTCCACTGAACAGCTTGTTGGTGCTGGGAGAGGTAGTCTTGATACCTTAGTAGAGTGGGAGTAGTTAGTTTTAATTTTGAAAGTGTTATTAGTGTTTTGTATGGGAGACTGTGTCAAATGTCTTTGATAGGTCAAGGAATGCTGCAGAAACTAGTTAGCCATTGTTGCGTTACTTATTTACTAGGTTACTAAATCGAATGAGTGCAGTGGTAGTAGTTTGGCTGGGGTGGAATCTGAGTTGAGTTTCAACAAGAAGATTGTTGGAGAAGAGATGTGTTAGGATCTGGGTGTGAATATATTTTTCAAGTGTTTTGCCAGTGGGGAAAGTGTAGCTATAAGGCAATAGGTCAGTGGAAGTGCCCCATTTATGTATTGGTATAATGTGGGAGATTTTCCAGAGAAGTGGCACCTTTTGTTCTGAGATTGATCTGTTTATGATTATTGAGGTTGGGTAGGAAATGGTTTTGGCAGCTATTTGTAGAAATTTGGCAGGTAGTTTGTCTGCTGCTAGGGTGGTGGATTTAAGTTTGGTTAGGTGTCTATAGATGGTATTAGTTGGTACTTGTTGAAAGGCGAAGTCGTTTGGGTTATTTGATGGGTTATGTAGTATAGTGGGAGTTGAGGTGGGTGGGTCGGTCGACACTTTTGGTATAGAGTTGGTAAAGAACTCTTTGAATTGGGTTGCTGTATTTATGGAGGTGGCATCTTTGTTTGGATGAGGAGTCTGTGATTTACCTGGTTGGAGAATATTGTTTATAGCAGCCCATAACTTTTGTGGGTTGGTATTGTGCTTAGATTTAATTTTATTATAGTATTTATGTTTGTCGAGTCTGATTTGTTTTTAACTGTGTTTCTCAGTTCTAAGAATGTTTGCCTATTAGGAATAGTTTTGTTTTTGTGCTCTGTCCCTTTGTTTCATAAGTTGCCTAGTGTTCTTGGTAAACCATGGGGCATAGATGGTTTTAGTGTGGATTTGTCTTGGGGAGTCAAGTTGGTTGAGAACAGCTAAGAAGATAGTGTTGAAGTACTCAACTGCTTTGTCTAAAGGAAATGTTAAAAGGGGGGACCAGTTATAGTGGTTAAGGGCAGTATTAAGGTCATTATCCCTCATGTTTTTAGTGCATCTTATGTGTTTAAGGGAGTTAGTTTTAGTGAGTTTAATTTGGTCTCTGATGAAAAAGGTTGGGAGGTGGTCACTTAGAGTGTCAGGTAGTGTACTGAAATCATGAGTGGAAGTTGGGCGATTGGTGAGAATCCAGTGTAGTAGTGATTCCTTTTTTGAAGTTTTGTCTGTCCTAGTAGGGGTTTGTATAAGTTGTGAGAAACTGTAAAGGTTAATATGATTTGAGGGTTGGGATGAGTTAAGTGAGGTCCAATCAGTATTGAAGTCGCCTAGTATAACTGTTTCATGGGGGAGGGTTTCAAATGCCCAGTGGAGTAGAGATTCTATGGTTTTGTTATCTCCTGGAGGGATATATATGATCCTAAGATATTTAGTTGTTTTTGTGTACTTAGTCTTACCTTAGCAAAGTAGGATCTCTGCATTATTAAATACAGGGATTTCTATGTTAAATAGTTCAACATTAATGTTGTTCTGATATAGGAGAGCAACTCCGCCTCCTCTTTTACATGTACAGTCTTTTTGTGGTATGCTATAGCCTGGGGGAAGTATTTCTTTTTAATGTGTGGTTTAAGCCAATTTTCTTTGAGGAAGATGATGTCAGGTAAGTATAATGCTATAGTTGCATGGATCTCAGTGGTTTTGTTAAGGATGCTTCTTATATTATAATTTATTATTAGAATACTGGCTGTTTTCTTGAGTAGGCTAATATTGGTGCTAGACTGAGTTTGGTGATTTGTTGGATTAGTTAGTGGACTTGGGTTGGGGTTGACATCTCTACTGCGTAACAGGTAAGAAACAATGTTTATTATGGTTTGTAGGTATTTAGAGAGGGCTAAATCACATTATATAGATAAGGTAGATTTGCTTTGATAATGGAGGAGTTTGTATGCATGTAGATCACAGGTGGTATGGTTAAAGAATGAGGGTGAGATGAGTAAGGGTTAGTTAGTGAATTTTGGAGGTGAGGTTGAGGTGGAGTGGCTTTTGTTAGTGTTTGTGATGTTGATGAAGTAGCGTGTGGTTAGATGGGCCGTGTTGCCAAATGCGTGTGTTAGAATTATTTGCTGGGAATACATGTTTGGTTCATTAGACGTGGTAGGAGTGTATAGAGATAATCCTGTGGAATGTGTAGGGGATCTGATAGTATATTGGTAGGTTGGATTGTAGCTACTTTGTGTGAGGGGATGTGTAATATGAGAAGAGAGGTAGGGAAGGGGGTGGTACTAGTTGTTTACGTGATTGGCTGAGAGATGGTGGTTGGGTGTGGTATGGTTAGGTATAAAGGAAATGAACTGGGGGATGGGTTGGAATGGGAGTAGGGTAGGGGAGTGGAGCGGGCAGAGCCCTACCTAGCAGGTACGAGCCAAAACAGTATTAGAAGTCTTAACGATTGATGAAGGTAAGCAGCGTTGTGCCTTATTCACATGTATTGTGCCCAGTTACTGTGTTTCTATCATTTATTCACTGTGTATTGAGAATAAGTGCTGAAAAGGGACTTGGGTGTCTTTACTGTAGACAGAAATGTTGGAGAAGGTAAATATCTTCAGAGCACTGTCTTGCTTACAGGATGAACTGCTTATCAGGGCTGAGATTCAGCTGTTTGGTGGTGTTCTGCTGCCACCTAGTAGCAGCTTCTTGCAATGGTAGGGAAGGGAAAGAGGGAAGAGCCCTTGTGAGTATGCACGCTATGCCAATATAACAAAAAGAAGTAAAAAACACTAGAAACTTCATGCAATAGTTAGTTTCTATGGAGTATACATACATAAGAACAATTCAGAGAGTGAAAGTCCCAGTTGTAAGTCCTGTTTTCTTCAGTTGTTTGCAGGTGAAGTAGAGCTAAAGCTGTATGAAAAGGAAACAAAAGGAGATATAACAAAGTATTGTTATGGGTAGTCAACAGTAAAAAAGAAATATGAGCAATTAATAGATTGGGGGTAGCTGTTGGTGCATATGCGTGAAGAATACAGGAAGAGGTAATATGCAAATTTGCTATTATCAGTTTTGTTGCATGCTAGTTAAGTGAGTACTGCATTCATTTTCACTTGCAATGTACTACTAAAATTCCTGGGCTATGTTCAATTACTTTAGGCTGTATATATCAGTATGCCAGCAGTCACAGTGGGAAAAAGAGAGAGAAGAAACATAACAGATAATAGTAGAGAAATTAGTAGTAATTAGTAGTTTAGTACAAACACAACCTACAAGGAATCTACAATGATTTTGGCATTCTAGTCATTAAATACCAGCAGCTGCAGTGGGAAATGGTGAATAATTGACAGAGTTAGCATTGCCCTAGTAAATTCAATGTATGGTGAATTATATCATTGTGTTAGCAAGCAAGGGAGGGCATCCAGGTAACACGTGTGTATCAGTTATTGATCAGAAATTCAAAAACAGTTACAATTATCCATTAAATGCACAGTAAATGTTATATAATACATTCAGCATAATGCACGCATTCAGAGGCAGAAGTTCATGACCTAAAACAGTGCACAACAAAATTGTGGCAATAACACAGAGGCAGTACGTTCAAAAAAAAAAGTACATAAGCCAGAAAATACCTGCATACATGCACACTCCTCAGAGGGACCTGAAGGGTGGAGAGACTGTAAAAGCAGTAGACACTGGACTATTTTAAAAATGGCGCCGCAGTCTAGAGGTATCTAATGTAACCTTCCAGGGGAAGGGGAGGGGGCGGAGGAGTATATCCTGTAAGGGGATGGTAGCAGGTATAAGCCAAAAAAGTATCAGGAGTATCTTCTGACAAATGGTGCCATTTGTGTAGGCAAGGATGTCTACTGGGTGCTCTTCCTGAGCTGGGTTATTCTTTGGATTAATGAAGAGTTCCACATAGATCTAACAAACACTGGCCAGCATAGTCGTGTTTTGTTTCAACCTATACTCCTAGGTCTGTACCTCAGAAGCCACTTGTTCACTGTTGGCTTACACTCGTGGTCTCCCATACAGTACTCATCAGCTTCACTAACACTCTTTGTAGTCGCTGATACAGTTGACTTTCAGCAATAGATTGCTACCTATCGTTCCTTAAATCTGGATGGGTCATAAGGGCTCAGATCTTGGCACTCACAGTTTATATCTGAATTCAAATTTACATCTTCATCATCCTATCTTCCCTCTTCAGCCTCACAAATATTGTCTCTTTTTATATCTATCCTTTTCTTGTACAGTCTTTGGCTGTATTGACTGCACCCACTAATTCACAATAAATGTGAAACTACAGGATATTCTTCAAAAGATCACTGTTATAGTTTTCCTTATAGATGGGATGTATCTTGCCAAGGATATTGTACATATGGCTATTGTATGTAGCTCAGGCAACTTCTTTTGCTCCACAAATACATCTTTATCATGAGTAGACATGGTAGTATAACAGGGAAGTATGAACATGACAAAAATATCTTGCTACAAGTTTCCATATGCAAATTTACATAACTGTTGTGTGTAGTCATCCATATGAGTGGACTTCAGTGCAAAGTTTTCAAGGAGCAAAATATCTGTTGGGGACCCTTAATCTTTTTGTTGCTTATGTCTGTCAGGAGAAAAGTTAAGTTGGACTGTGGACATCAAATACTATACTATACAAAGACACCAACTTGATCTGTTTTTCCCCATAGGGGCCAAACAGAACATTAAATCCTGTAGTATCTGTCAGATTTTCACCCTAAGACTATCAGAAGTAGGCTTGATTCACATAGGAGTTAACTTAAGAGTGACTAAACACCCTTTGAAATGTGCTTATGATTCAACTGATGCCTCTTCCAGAGCCTCTGTTATGAAAAGGTTTGTTGGGTTCCATGAACAAAATCTACCTGAGGATGTTAAAAGCTGAAATGTTGAATACTCCTTTGAATAGAGATGTTTTGTACCATCAGTTGCTGAGACACTGAAAAAGTCTGATGAGAGAAAGAAATTGATACAGGAGGTTGCTCAGATTCTTCATCCTTTTTTCTCCAAGTTGGTTAAAGGTTTTACACGTACCTCTGCATCCTTTTACAAAAAGCAAAATAAGCAGGCACAGCAAGCTTCTTGCAAACAGATATTCAAACAGTGGTAAGGGGGCTCCAAAAACAAAAGGAGGAGCCACCCAGGAACAATAACAGTTCGATAAGTCTGAATAACAACTGTCTGCAGACTGACCCCTACCCAACCCTGGCAAGCCTTTAACTGTTCTCCAAAATCTCTCTCTCCACTTCTGTATTTGGCAACAAATAATCTCAGATACATGGGTTCTGAGAGTGAGTAATCAGGGATACAATGGCAGTGTGGGAATCCTCCCTCCTTTCCAGAGGTTTCCTCATAGTCTACCAGATCATATTTATTTTTCTGTCTTGTTATTCAGCATCTGCTGACTCGGGGTAATAGAAGCTGCCCTTTCACTGATAGAGAAATGTTTTTATTTAAGAATGTTACTGGTACCGAGGAAAGATGCATCCTAGAGACTGGCAGTAAATCTTTCCTTCCTAATTGAATTTGTGGAAGTCCCAAAGTTCAAAATGCTATTCTTTCACAAACTGTTGCTTTTGATTTCCCCCTTAAGTTTCTTGCTGACTCTAGATTTAAAGGATGCTTATAATCACATTCATATAACCTCAGATTTCAAAATGTTCCTTACAGTTTTCTGTGTCTGGATTACACTTTTCAGTTTTCTGCATTGCCCTATGGGATAATCCCCTGCTGCAAAAGTATTCACAATGTGTCTATACCCAATGATAGCATATTGCAGACTGCAAGTTATTCGCATTTTCTTTATTTAGATGACTTGCTTATCTTTGCAGTTTTTTCATAGTGTCAGAAGTCTCTCACTTGGATGAGAGGTCTCCTTCACAGGCTGGGGTTTCAGAAAAATGTCCAAAAATCTTTATTGTCTCCTCCCAGGGTTACTCTCCTGGGGTATTTCTTAGATATGTCAGTTCAAAATGCTTTTCTTCCACAGTAAAAAGTATATCTGTATCTAGATCTGTTCCTGAGTTTTTCCTCTCAGCTCAAAGCTTCAGCTAGAGAATTTTTCAGGGTACTAGGATTCATGTCATCTATTATTCTCTCGTTTCCTCTAGCCAGACTCCACATGAGAAAGATTCAATGGACCTAAAATCTGTATGGTCCCAACATCAACATTCCCTGATAGTCCAGATTTCCTATTTTAGGATTTGTAAGAAGAGAACTGCTTTGGTGGAGAGACCAGTTTTATCTGAATCCTGGTGTCCCATTTCCCCTTCCAGTTCCAACACAGTCTGTAACTACAGACAGCTCAGACTTTGCTTGGGGAACAGTGTCTGTGGTTGTAAAAATGCAGGATCTTTTGAACAAAAAGGACAGACCAAAACATACAAATGTGATAGAGATGTTGGCAATAATAAATGCTTTCATATGGCTTAGTTGTCTGTGGTATATAGGCAAACCTGGGGAGAATCAGATATTAACCTCTATGCAGACTAGCCGTGGTAGCATGACATATAGCATATCAGCGCAATATCATTGTATGGGCATCATACATGTTGTCTGAGAAAAAAAAACATTTTGTGGCAGACAAGCTAAGCAGGACCAGGACGGCCTCTCACAAATGGAAATTGAGCCAAGGGGTCTTGCATGAATGGATCCAGCTGTGGGAACACTTCAGATAGATTAGTTCACCTCTGCTTACAACAAACGACTGGCGAAATTCTGTACCAGGACTCTTTAGTAAAAATAGTAAAAATAAACTGCAAGAAACCACCACGGCATAAAGTTCACAGCAGGACTCTTTGCAAGCAGGCATGGAGAACAGATGCATTTTTGTTTCCAAGAGCAGGAATGCTCCTTTCTGCCTTTCCATCCTTTCCACTGATTCAGAAGGACTCTCCCAAGATCAGTGATGTAACTCCCTGCCGGCCCATTCAACAGTGGTTCTCCCTTCTTTTGCAAATGGCCAAGGGCAATTGCTACAATCTTCCTCACAGACTGGGACCTACTTAAACAAGACGGGTTGTTTAATGCACCCAAACCATAAACAACTTCTACTACCTGCAAGGATGATAGAGTTTTAATAGTTTTAGACAACAATATTCTGAGACATGCAGAAGATAATAATGGAGGTAAAGGAACCAGCTAGTATTTTACTAAATGGAAAATATATTCTAGTTGCTGACAAAACAAGAACCAGGGCCCTTTTAAGGCTAGTATTTCTCTGGTTCTACAATATTTGTGTAAGTTATTATCCTCTGGCCTTTCTTACTCCTCTGTCAAGGTTCATTTCATGTCCATTTCAACATGTCTTCCCATGAATCCTCTCCTTTCAGTACATTCCTACTTTAAAGTGTGAAAAGGGTGCTGTATATCCTGCCTCCTAGAAAATATGAGGCTTCTCCTTGAGATGTCAAGTTTGTTTTGGAAAAATTAACTATTGCTCCTTTTGAATCCTTGGCTGGGTGCCTTCTGTGTAGTCTACATGTCCTCCCTGTCGTCGCGTGGGTTTCCTCCGGGTACTCCAGTTTCCTCCCACATCCCAAAGACATGCTGTAGGTAGATTGGATACTCTAAATTGGCCCTAGGTGTGAGTGTGTGTGTGTGTGTGTGTGTGTGTGCCTTCTGTGGAAGGCTAGGTGCCGGGCTGGCAACTCGACACTGTAAAACTCCACTGCCAGTCATGAGCGGACAGGTGATCCACTGTGGCGACCCCTAACAGGGAAAAGTCGAAAGAAGAAGAAGAAGAACTCTTGCTCCATTTGAACCTGCCTGACAGGCTGATTTGAGGATCTTGCCATGGGAAAAAGTGTTACTGATTGCTCTAATTTCTACAAGAGTGTCTGCATTATAAGGTCTCATGGTGGGGCAACCTTATCTCATATTCCACAAAGATAAGGTTTCTTTGAGAACTAATCCTTCTTTTATTCGTAAAATTGTATCCAGGTTTCCAAAGCCTAAAGATGAAGAAGAAAGGATCCTTCATACTTTGGATGTCCATGGATGACTCCTATGTTATCTTGACAGAACTAAAACCTTCAGAAACTTTGATCACTTATTCATTTCCTATTAAGTTAAAAAGAAAGGACAACCTGTGTCAAAGCAAACTTATCTACAAATGTTTGTGACATGTTGTTTAATTTTTTCTTTATACCCACCACAATAAGGCAATTCCAAGCAGGGTCAAGGCACATTCTACAACAGCTTTTGCTTCATTGGTGTTTTTCTGGAAAGGGAAGGATTCTAGTACTACTCTAGAAGCAGCACATTGTTGCACTGTAGATGCCTTTACAAAGCATTATAAACTAGATTCCTTTCCAGGTCTAGATTAGACTGGGACCATTCTCCAGGGGCTCCTGGTCCCTCATCCTTCTTCCTCCCGGTCAGTATAAGCTGTGGTAGTCTACCCCTATGATTAACGCTATTGCAGCAATGGTCAAAAATTTCTAAGGTTATATTCTGAAACTGGCAAAGAACATACAACACATTAGCATTTTAATGAAATGTGTTTTGGAAAACAATATTTTCATATTTGGTGAGAGTGTTTATTGGCAAAGGAATGGCGTAGCTATGGGCACTTCATGTGCCAATAGCTATGCCAATTCCATTATGGCAATCTGGGAACATGAATGCATACACCAAGGTCCATTTAGTCCACAAGTCATATTCTATAGAAGGTTTGTTGATGATTTGTTTCTTCTGTGGGAAGGGACAATGGAACAGTTCAATCAATTTGAATATCTTGGTATGCACTGATTTTTATAAATCATTTGAGCATGAAGCATTCTTCTTGTTTTCCTATCTAATCTATCCAACATCTTTTGGGGCCAGTCAATCACTCCAAAACTGTAAGTTAGGACAGAAGAACAAATTGGTTTATAGCTTGAATTTTCTTTCTAGATGCCAACTCTGTTTTCAGAATTAATTTAAATCTTCTGAAATATTCCCTACTACGTTTTCTTCGCATATCTTCATGTTTTACTATGATCCTTCATCAATTCCCAAATATTTATACACTCTGTCTTGCTCAAGTTTTTATATCACATTCTTGTCCCAAACTGATGTTTACTTGGCACTGCAGCTTTCCTGCTTTAAAGGTTGCTTTTGCACATTTATCAATACCAAATGACATTCTTATATAAGATTATATGTATGTATATATATATATATATATATATATATATATATATATATATATATATATATATATATATATGTGTGTGTGTGTGTGTGTGTATATATATATATATATATATATATATACATTTTAAAGACATGTGTCTGGATCGTTTCTCCCCAGGCCTCTGCTGAAAAATGGTTTTGTTCCAAGTCGGACTTTCCTGGTAAACAGATGTTAAATAAATTATATCAGCTGAAAAGGTTTTGACTACTTGCAGTTGTGCTTTCAGTTCCTCATGTGATGAGCTGTATAGTTTTAAATCATCGACAAGGAGAAGCAAATTCTTTACACTTTGTTGTTTTCTAGGAGGCAAGTTATAGCCATGGCTTAATCTGTTAAGGTGGATTGGATACTCTAAATTGGCCCTAGGTGTGAGTGCGTGCGTGTGTATGTCTTCAGTGGAAGGTTGGGCACCAGGCTGGCAACTTGACACCGTAAAACTCCACTGCCAATCATGAGCGGACAGGTGATCCGCTGTGGCTACCCCTGGGAAAAGCCGAAAGAAGAAGAAGATGGAACAAACTGAGACTAAATGGGTAATTAGGTTAAGGAGTGACCATGGGCATGGGTTGAATGAGTATGTGCCCATTAAAGCTTAGTTAAAGTCCAGACCCTTAGCTAGGTAAATATTTATATATATGCTTTTGTCTTTTATTATTATGATTTTTTATATGTGTTTTGTATTTGTATACATTTTATTGTCCTTAAAAAGGTTTTAGTTGATGTTTAATTAGGGTTTATCAATAATAGTCATGTGACCCATTAGTGTTTAAATGATGGCTGTTTAAAGTTGAAGGTTTATTATGTTTGCTATTAGCATCTGATGAAGCAGCAGGAAGCTGCAAAAGCACTCATGTTTTTGTAATAAATACCATTTTAACCTGGAGAGTTCTGTCGTTTTTTTGGTCCAGTGGTGTTCTTGGAATAATTTCTTTTCAGTTTAACCCAATTATTGTACATTAAGGAATAATATGTGAATTTTATCTAATTTCTTACTACTGAATTCATGTCTTCTACACTAAATATTTTCATCAGTGTCTTCAGAAAGCTACCCTCTTTTGTTATATATTAACTTCTAGGTTACCCTGATACAGGTGTACTTTTGCAAATCAAGTTTCAGACCCCACCTATAAATAATATTCCCTGCTGAATGATAATTATTTATCCCAGAATTTTCTTAAGCTCCATAATAGCAATTTTTGGTGGAATATAAACACATGCCAGCTTAATCCTCCTCCCTTGCCAGTTGCCTGTTACTACCAGAAACCTGCCATTATTGTCTATTTTTTCCTCTTCTGTCACTGTTGGAACCCCATTAGTAATCAGCAATATTGCTCCCATTAATTGTTCCTGATATTCTGCTGAATATCCAATCTGAAATCCTTTCTTTATCACATACTCATTCTCATTTATTTCCAGATCTGTGTACTGTAGCATTGCCATTTGCACGACTTAATATAATTCAGTACTCTTACCTTTTTGTCTATACCTGTAAGGCCATTTATGTTCTAGGATAACATGGATACCATAGCCATTATGATAAAAAGAAGTTGTTCCCACCTATTATGCATGACAGTTTTTTGAATGTGTACTTCCAACTTTTGCCTGAAATGTACACACTAATGTTTGCCGGGCGGATCTTCTATACACTTGCTTCTTCTCATCTCCTTTTGAACCTGTGTCACGTTTTTCAAGACTAAATACATTTTCAGAACACTTCCAGCCCCTATTAACTTAGAATAAGCACAGAAAACTATGTACATTTTCAAAGTTTAACTCTCCAGATAGGAACAATTGCCCCAAATCGACAACTGCACCCACAGGCATTACCTAACCTAAAATTAAGGTTATCCATGGTAAAGCACATGTTACAGATTGTGTTCCCACTTACAATTATTGCTGACTGTTCTTTCATTATCTCTATTCCCTTCTCAGAGCAAGTCTTTTAGAATTGGGACCCATCTCTCTTTTCTGTTCTATTTTTTAACTCTATCCCTTTCAGTAGCTGTAACTTCTGAAGAAATGTCTAGCTTCTCTAATAAGTCTCAAATAATTTCTATTACCCATTCCTTAACGTCCTCTCTTTTTAACAGGTAAATTGGAAAGCAACAGTGTTTCATTTTTGCTTCATTACTCTGCGTCTATCCTGATAGTCACTTATCCCTTCCAGAAAGTTGAAATCTCCACTTCCTTCTTTGACAATGGATTGTGTCTAACAAATGGGTCCTGAATGTGATCCATCTAGAATAAAAATGGCAATGGAAAGAAATTTCTCCTTTCCTGGATATTCCTCATGTTCCACTAGACCAAACACTAATTTGTCATCCATTCCTATATTATATGCTATCACAAGGGGTAATAGAAGCTGTTTCACCTCTCTAGTTAGGGAAAGGATTTTACTGCATAATGTTTTTGGTAGCAAAAGGGGCTACTGGCAATGGAGGAGGATTACACTGACATGTGCATTTATATTCCACTGGAAAGTAGTATAATGGAGCTTAAGAAAATTCCGGGATACATAATCAGTTTTCAGCAGGTATATTACCTATATGTGGGGAACGGAATTTGATTTGCAGCAGTGAGGATGTATTGGGGGGGGGGGGGCAAAGGGGAAACTGTAACAAAAGAGAGCAGATTTTGAAGAAATTTATGATATTTGGTATGGAAGTTGTAAATTCATTAGTAGGAGTTTGAAGTGAATTTTCATATTATTCCATTGGGTAGATTATAAGTGATGTATAGTGTTTGCAACTGGGAATGTGTCAGTATGGTGT
Source organism: Protopterus annectens (assembly GCF_019279795.1). Taxonomy (NCBI): domain Eukaryota; kingdom Metazoa; phylum Chordata; order Ceratodontiformes; family Protopteridae; genus Protopterus; species Protopterus annectens. The sequence continues at coordinate 983,555,757 of NC_056748.1, read as the reverse complement.
GTGATATAAAATGCTTGCAAGTAGGATTGTGTCATTGTGGTTTGTTTTCATTTATATAAATGTATGATTGCCTGTGTAGTAAGTGATAGTTTAATAAAGATGTTTCTTGTTTAAAAAAAGCAGGAATTTAATAATTTATGTAATATTGCTTAGGTTATATGATAGACAGCAGTATATGTGAAGTATAATGTTTGGCATGTTGATATAGTTTGATTACTTTTATATGAATGTAAAAAACAAAAACTGGGCTAGGCTAGACCAAAATTTTATTTTACAGAGAGTTGTGTATTTTATTGAAAGTTCTGATACGCATCCAATGGCTATTTCAGATCATGTGCCAACAATAACTAAAATAAAAATGCAGGGTAATGAAATAAAAATGAGACACTGATACTTCCCCACCTGTATGTTAAAAAGAGAGGAATTTAGGGAATTGGTAGTGGAAATTATTTGGGAGTTATTAGGGAAGATAGAAATTACTTCTGACAATGTATCTAGGGTGTGGGATAAAATAAAATTGGAGTTTAAAAATTGGATGGAAATAAAAGAAAGATAGATGCGGTTAAGAAGTAACAAGAATTCTTTAGAGGGCCTAACAACGTTAATGTATTGCAGAGTAATGGGAATCTCGCGGAACAAAATGAGGAGCAATTGCAGAGTGCAAAACGGAAAATAGGGGATTACTTCGATAATATGCATGAGTTTAGAAAGACTGCTGTTAAGCAACTGCATTTTGATAATAACTCCGAGCACAAAAACTTTTAGGACAACGATTCAGGCAAGAGAAAGTAGGAGTTGTTGCCAAGCTTAGGGAGCCTATAACAAAAAAGATAACCGGAGATCCATTAGAGGTACTAGAAATATTTCAGAAATTTTATGAAAATCTGTATAAAGCAGACAAGTGTGGAAATCAAGAAAAGGTACAAATGGAAATGTTTATGGAAGAATTAAATATGCCACGGTTAGAGGTAGATAAGGCTTAATTACTAACAATTAGCATAGGAGGAGATGAGATAAAATGGTAATGTATAACCAATATACAGGAAAATCCTCAGGAACTTTGAAAAATAGGAGGGAAGCAACTGATAAAGATCTGGAATGTTTTATGTAACAAAATTTTAAAAGAAGGAGAAGCACCAACATCCTGGAGGAAAGTGGTAGTGGTTGTAATACCTAAACCCTTCAGATCTAGCCTTATATAGGCCCATTTTGATTAGAAAACATGATTGTAAAGCATCTTTGTCTATAATGGCTAAAAAGTATGGAAAAGGTGACACCAGAATTGACAGATATGGATCAGTGTTGTTTTGTGGAGGGGACGCAAATATCTGACAGCATGAATAGGACAATGATGATCCTGCGGGAAGGAGAATGTAAGAAAATACCACTGTTTTGGGTGGGTCTTGATGCAGAGAAAGCATTCAACAGCTTAAGCTGGGATTTTATGAGTAAGGCAATGGAAGCATTTGCATTTCCTGATACATTTATAAGGTTGATTATGAAGGATATATGAGGGAACAGAGGCAAAATTAAAGTGGGCAAGTTCCTCTCTGATAAGTTCTGTCTGAGAGAGGAACCAGGCAAGGGTGTCCTCTTTTCCCTTTACTATTTCCTTTATTGTTTAGAACCACTGGGAAAGAAAATACAGGACTCAGAAATTCAAGGATATAATTGGTATGGTAGTCAAGAAAAGTTGGCTTTATTTGCAGATGATATTTTATACCTGATAGATTCATAGATTAGTACTAGGCTAATTGCCCTTGTGGGCAATTTTAAGTCTAGCCAATTACCCCATGTGAGAATCAAACCCTGCACTTTGTGTCTGCAAGGTAAACACCTTAACCATTATGCCAACCTCCCACCCCTATAAAACCAGAAAAAGACATTGCGGTGTTATGGAAAATTTTGAGACAGTTTCAAGTCTTTTTGGGTTATAAAATTAATGAAGACAAAACAAAGCCAATAGCTGTAAACTATGCACCCACACACAAATTGGTTCAGCATTACCCATATTTATGGGGATATGATAAATTGAAGTTCTTAGTAGTAGGGATTAAAAAGGATACTGTTATGGCAGCTAAGGATATGTGGGAAGAGACTAAGCAAAATATAGTAGAAAAACTGAGAAACTGGAAACTCTGTGTGATGGATATGGATAGCAAGATACAAGCAGTAAAAATGTTTTTAGCCCCTTAAGTTTTATACATAGGTCAGGCATATTTTTATCAACCAGAGGAGAAGCTATCGATAGCAATTAATAAAGAGTTGAAAGACTTTATGTGGGAGGGGAAGATGACGAGTGTCAAGTGGAATAAGATGATCATCCAAATAGAACAAGGTGGTTTGGGATTACCTGATCTGAAGGGGTATTGCAAAGCTACACAGTTAAGGTTTATATACACAGCATAAGCAGAAAGTTATAATTCAAAGTGGAAAGAAATGATAAAACGGGGGAAGCTCAAGCAACAAGAAGAGACAGTGATTTTGGATACAGATCCTTAAAGAGATTATGAATATAATATTCTGTATGGTTATTCTTAAAGAAGCAGAAAGCATTCTATAAAGTAATCCAATACAGGTATGGAGAAAAGGAGATTTTGCCGATAGCGATGACTGTAATTAGGGATGCAGACAACTGGCAAGGGGGGGCTGGAATTTACTGCAGTAAACTAGCAAAGGAATCACATCCGTGGTGGTAGTGCTGCGGTAGCGTTGTCGCCTCACAGTAAGACGCTGTCCGGTTCTATTCTCAACTAGAACATCTTCTGTGTGGAGACATGCGTGAATGGGCGTACCTTCGTTGAAGGTTGTGCGTCAGGGCTGGTAACTTGGCACGTAAAAATCAACTACCAATCATTAGTGGACCGGAGTTCCGCTGTGGCGACCCCTAACCGGGAAAAGCTGAAAGACACAACAACAACAACAAACTGGCAAAGGAATCAAGGTATTGGAAGCAAATAAGTAGAGAGGAAAGAGTAATAGAATGGGAAGAGGCCAATAATGTATTATTTTTTTTGCTCAAATATTTTATTAAGTTTTTACAAAAAGATAAAATGTAACATTGCAATAGAAATTAGATAGTTAAACAAGTAAACAATGGATAAAGAATATCAAAACAAGATAGCAAAAGCAACTATTTATTTTGACTGCAGGCTAGAGATTGCCTTCTGTATCAAGGATTGATATCAAAGTATAGGCAAAGAGAAAGAAATATGGGGATCCTAAGTAAAAGATCAGTACTGGTAGAGTTTTTCGTAGAATTTAGAACGGAAGCTGCTGTTAAAAAAGGGATAATTAATTAATAGGGCATATAAAATATCACATGATAACTGTAAGAAACAATCACAGGAGGTTAGAAAGGATAGGTAGAGGAGATTAGATAAGTAATTCACAAAGAACAATGGGGTTATATGTATGACTCTCAAATATGCGACAAAGGCTAGAAGATTTAGGATCTTTGCTTGGAAGTGTTTGCATAGGTATTTTTACTCCCCAATTAGACTCCAAATAATTTTTCCTCAAGTAGATTGCAAATGTTGGAGGCGTGAAGGAGAAGAAAGAGGTACTTGGGAACATATTTTTGGGAATGTAATGAGTTGACAGACTACTCTATCAGAAATACTGGATTAGCATATTGGTATAACTAAGGAAATTATTTTTTTAACTATGCTACAAAATTGGAGTTGCTTAAACATCGTTGGTTTTTGCTGAGTTTACTTAAGGTGACTGACAAAAAAATGCAATTACTAGAAAATGGAAATCAAAGTCTAAACCAACTATAGTAGAAGTAGTGAGCATAGTAACAGAGATAAAACAACTGGAAATGGGATCATTAGAAAAAGGTTGAATCAAATTACACAGAAAAAAATGGGAATTGTGGGAGCAATACATGCAGAATAATGTTTTGAAGGAGGAGTGAGGTTTAATAGATGGCAGGATCTGAATGAGCTCTGCAATGTTTGACTGACAGTGACTGGATAGATTATAAGTAATGTATAATGTTTGCAACTAAATATATGTCAATATGGTTTGTTTTTATTTATATAAATTTATGATAAAGATGTTTCTTTTTTGAAAAAAAAATGTTTTTGGTGCCAAAGAATGAAAATTCTTGGAGACCAGTTCTGGTTCTTTCCCTTCTGGATTAATTTGTGATAGTGCTCAAGTTCAAAATACTTTCAATTCACAACCAGTTACCCCTTCTTCCTCATTTGAGTTTTCTGTTAACCTTAAATTTAAAAGATGCATATCATCACATTAATATTTATCCAGATTTCAGGCATTTCTTAACGTTTTGTATTTCTGGATCACATTATCAGTTCTTTGACTTACCATTTGGGCTGTCCACTGCTCAAAGAGTGTTCACAAAATGTTTAGCTCCTAATCCAGTGTTGTCTGTTATCATTCGATTCAACACATGGGCTGTCTGATCTGACCATATCCAACTGCAACACTGACTCTGAAGCTTCTTTCAGTTCAAGGAGTCTGACTCCTCCCCTATCCATAATTCCCTGTACTTCACCCAAATACCTCAGATCTCATTTGCTGCCAGAAGCTTCAGATGCTTTCTTGAGGGCTGTATTTTTGATATTGCATCATCACTCCTTCCCTACTGAGAGTTCTTCTGAACTCTCTCATTTTCTTGATAAAACTGTTTGTTGTTTAGTGTGTATTTATGCTTTTTCTTAGTAAAGATAGGTTAGGTAGTTGTAGGCTAGGTTTATTATTGCTTGTTGTGTTGTAGAGTTTAGATAAGTACTTTAGCAATTTTTATAGAAGTTCTAAATAAATTTTCTGTAGTCCATAAGCTTCTAATGTGTTGTTGCTGCTATGATAGTAATAGTTATAGAGTTACATTTTTCTAGTAATTGACAGTATATCCTTGTGTGGTGATTTTGCCATGTCAGATTCTCAAGGATTTAAGAAGTATGCTCATTGTGGGCAAAAGCTGCCTCCTCAGGACCCATATTTGCTTTGTGTTTATTGTTTGGGTCCTGCACATCTAGAGCCGGATTGCAAGGGATCTTTAAACTAGACATCAAAAATTGATTGTGAAAGAATTACTCACCCCACAGATGTGGCAGGCTCTTTTTCTTCCCTTTCTGCTTCTCTATGTAAGAGAGTGGAAAAATCTAAATCAAAGGAGAAACCCAAGGATAAGGACAGAAACAAAGACAAAGAGAAAGAAAAGTCAAACATGATTGAGAAAATGGAATCGGATTCAGCCAGGAAACATGCTCCGGATCAGACAGTACCAGGCAGACCAGATACAAAATTAGTTTGAAGGAAAGAACCATTAGCTCCTTGGCTCTGTTCCTCTTCTCCTCAATCTTGGTTGTTGCCAGAACCAGTAAGCCCAAGACTACATTTTCCTATTCCCCAAGAAAAGAGGTTTTTAGACCATGATCACACTGAAGTCTTAGTGAGCAGGATGTTGACAGGATGATGAGGAAGTTTCTTAAGACTTAGGTCCAGCTTGGGGTTCGCTTGGTACCGTGCAATGGGAACATAGCGAGTATTGGTCCAACATACCCTCCAGTATTTTGTCTGGTATGGAACCACCCTACACTGGAACTGGTCACTCTAGCTCTGACCTGCACCGAGGTGCCTTCATTGGGGCTGACATTCATAATTACTTTGATCCCAGCAACATCTCTTTCTCTTTCAACTATGAAATGGTTGGATCAGGGAGACACTCGGAGCTGAAGCATCGGTACTGTAATTTGAGGAGAGGGATCGACACTGAGATTATCTGAGCCGTCCTTACCTTTCGGAGCATTGGCACTGAACAGCTCAGATCCAGGGTCAGCTTCGGGATCAAGGCACATTGGCACCGAGGAATCCCCATTGTCTTCAGACAGATGTAGGTCTTGGGAGCTAGCCATATACAAAATGTAATTAAAAAACATTGGCACATTTCATATAATATGTTGGGGAAAAAAGAGTTTTCTTTTAGATAAACCATCTTTTACTTATAAAAAAAATCTAAATCCCTTAAGCAAATTCTGTTATAAAGACCAGCATAATGTGATGGATGTAAAGGTCAGTCAAAAAAGGGGAATATACCCCTGTTAAGACTGTAGTTTTATAAATGTATATACAGAGAAGAATATTTTAAACATCCACTTTTAGGCTTTGATTTTATGATTAATGCTTTTGCTACTTGTGATAGTGTAAATGTTGTTTATACAGTGATCTGTGGAACCTGCTCAGCATTTTATGTAGGGATAGAAATTTAAAGGAGAGAATTTGTCGGCATTTGTCTGATATGAGGAGACAAGTGAATCAAATGTGTTAAGCAAACACATTATGAAGGAAGGTAATTGACATGCTTTCAAATTTGCAGTATTACAATTTTGAGGGATTGATGATTTGAGAAGTTTTATAGAAAATTTTGAATATAAGTGGATTTCCAGGTTCAGGGCAGGCAAACACCCTGGCCTTAATTAAGCTGTGTCTTTAAACCAGTATTACAACAGAGACAACTTAAGAGATGAGAATTTTATTAGTTCTGGTGTGATATGTGATTGTTACATGTACATGGTTTTATTTTATTATTTTTTTCACTTTAAGCCTGGGGAAGCACTTTCTGTGTCAAAACTTTGTGGAAGCTTAAGTTTTTATTCTGTGTGATTAATAAATGTGTTACATTTGGAGTTTCCTTAAGGAAGATGTTATTTTTGTTTGAGCATATATTTTTCCAGGCTCAGTTTGCCTGCTGAAGCTGCTAGCAGTTGTACTTCATACATAAACAAGCAAGGAGGAACCAGTTCCTGTCCTCTGTGTAGAGCATAAGAGTCTGGTAATGTGCAGTCTTTACTGACCCTTTACAAGTGGTCCCTCAGCCCAACAGTGGCAACATTGATCTTCCATCACTGGGGCCAGCCGTGTAGCCACCTCTTTACCTCTTCCCTCAACAAGTGTAGCTGTTACTTTGCCCTGATCCCTCCACAGGAGCAATCACCAAGGGATGCTTTTGTCCACAGTTGGCTTCTGCATCTCTTGTATGCCTTTTCTTCCATACCTCTAATGAACAAGTTTATCCAGAAAGCCAGACATTGCAAGGCCAGGGTGATCTTTATTGCTTCCTTCTGGCATTGACAAATATGTTTTACATTCCTGTGGCTTCTACTAGTACATCCCCCATGGATGTTGGATCATTATCCAGATCTTCTATCTCATCCATCCAGATTGTCTCCTCCAGACCAGATATCCATGAAACTAACCGCATGGTTTCTCCAGTTTTGAACATAGCCAGAGACGCCAGGCTTCTCACAACAGTAGTTAAGATCATATCTGCTTCTCAGAAACCGGCCACAAGAGAGGTATACCATAGCAAGTGGAAGAGATTTTCTATTTAAGCAGTTTCTAAAGGAATAGACCCTTCTGTTAGCCCCCTGTTCTGTCCATCATAGAATTTTTATCTGAACTTTTTGACAAAGGTTCCAGTTATTCTAACTTTAAAGTTCAAATGGCAGCTATTTCCAATGTCCACATAGGCCATAATGATTCCTGTATTGCTTTCCTAAAAGTCTCAAAAGCATTTTTGAAAGGAACCTTTTATTAACAGCTACTCATCAGGGATCCAGTTCCTTCATGGGATATTACCATTATGGTACATGCTGTAATGCAACCATCCTTTGAGCCTACTGCCACAACAGATCTTAAGTTTCTGACGTGGAAATTTTTTTCTGGTGGCATTTACATCATTTAGACAAATTTTGAAATTACAAGCACTTTCCTGTAAACCTCCATATCTAGTTTTTCACATGGACTGCGTTTCTCTTAGAAATAATGCATCCTTCCTTCCCAAGGTGGCATCCAATATAAACTTAAATGAGTCCATATTTTTCCACCAGGTACTCTAACAAGGATGAATACATGTTACATTTGTTAGATGTTCAGTCCCAACTCATATTCCTATCGCCATAGGACAAAGCACTTTAGAACTTCTGATCTGTTGTTTATTGTCTTTTCGAAAGTTGTGAAAAGCTGTCACTAAAATTACCCTTTCAAGATGGTTGTCAGACTGCACTTTATCTTAACAAAATGCATTTGGCTGTACATAAAGTCTAAAGCTCATCCCAGTAGAGCAATGTCTACTTCAACAGCATCCTTCAGAAGGCTTCCCGTCAGTGATATTTTGCCGCAGTGACATGGCCCCCAATCCAAACTTTCATGTTTCATTATATAATCTAGATCACATTCTTTTGGCTCCACCATCCTCGGGAATGTCCTTTCTTAATACCACCCAAATAAACAGCTTGGGAATCTGTGCCATGTGTTGAATTAGACAAAAATAGACAACATTGGATATGAAACTTATGTACTTACCATAACAATAAGTCCAAATTGTCTGATTTTCATCTGAATCAGATGAAAATAGACAACATTGGATATGAACATTATGTATTTACCATAACAATAGGTCCACATTGTCTGATTTTCATCTGGTTCAACCTGCCTCCATCGTCCCTCTTCCGAAGTTGATACACATGATTATTGGGGTGACCAGCTGGTTACTTTTTTACTCCCGGTCTGTGAACAGTCCTGTTTTGACTATTGCATTCCCTTCCCTCCTTTATTTTGTTGCTACTGTTGTCATATTTGACAGTTATTTGTGTTACACAGGGGCAAACTACATCTGAGGTATTAGAGTAAAGTGCAGGAAATTATAGGTAGTGAAAGAGTCAGAGCCCTTGACCGAAAGAAGCTTCAGAGCCAGTGATGAGGTCAGATCCAGTTGGATCCGATAACCCATTTGTTGAACGGGACAAAAATCAGACATCATGGCTCTGTCATTACAATAAATACATACATTTTATTTACAGCCCATTGCAGGCTACATCATATCCACATTTTTTTCATATTTAGACAACTTGCGTATTTTTGCGTAGTCTTTTTCTCAACATGTCAGGATTTCTCAATTGTGTAAGAGATCTCCTGCATAGGCTGGGATTCCAGGAGAACATGCAAAACCCTTTTTTGACAGTGTCGCATAAGATTGTGTTTGTGGGGTGCCTGCTAGACATCTCAGTACAAAGAGCTTTTCTTCCACAGGAAAAAATCGATCTATATTTTGATCTCATCCTGGGGTTTTCCAGTCAGACTTCTGTCACAGTAAGAGAATTCCCCAGGATTCTGGGTCTCATGGCTTCCATGATTCTCACAGTCTTGCAAGACTCCACATGAGGAAGATACAGTGGTATCTGAGATCGCCTTGGTCCCAGCATTAACACCCACTGACTTATTTTCAAATCCCAGTTCCAGGTTGTGTGAAGAGGCAAATCACTTGGTGTAGGCATCATATTTCTCTGAATCTAGGTCTCCCATTCTGCCAATGCAGTTAGTCAAAACTGATGCGTAACACTTCGCTTGGGGAACATTGTCAATGTGAATAAAAATACAAGGTCTCTGAGACAAGAAAGTCAGAACAAAACACAAACATAAAAAAGAGATGCTAGCTCTTATAAAGGCTGTCCTGTCACTGAATCAGATGTGGATCCCAGGACCACTTCAAGTAATTACAGATGATGCAGCAGGGATGTGGTACATAAACAAGCAAGGAGGAGCCAGAGCTTATCCCCTATGCTGACTAGCCACATTAACATTGCAACATAGTTTTACAGAACAATCTCACACTACAGGCAGTTTACATTTTGTCCAAGTAAAATTCTGTGACACGACCAAGGCAGAACCTCACAAATGGAAACAATCACTGGGTCTTCCAAGATTTTATCCATCTGTGGGAAATCCCTCAGGTAGATATTTTTGCCTCCTCTTTAAACAATTAGCTGGCAAAATTCTGTTCCAGGACTCCATGAAAGAAGGTCTGGAAGACAGATGCCCTTTCTTTTACTTGGGCAGGATGTTCCTGTATGCTATTCTACCCTTTCCACTCATACTCATGGTACTTCTACACATTCAGAAGAATTCAACAAAGATCATTGTGATGACTTCCTTCTGGCCTTGGCAACAATGGTTCTCCCTTCTTTTGGAATTGGCCAAGGGCAATTAACACAAGCTTCCTCACAGATGAGATTTACACACAAGATGAGGGGTGTTTGATACATCCCGATTCCAGACCACTTCAGCTGACTGCCTGGATGATAGGGTCTTAATTATTTTTAGGCAATTGTTTTCTGAGGATGTGCAGCAGATACTAATGGAGGAAAGAACACCTGCTACTAGAAAATCATATATAACCAAATGGAAAAGGTTTTTTAGTTGGTGACAACAAAACAACTAGCGCTCATTCAGGGCTAATGTTTATCTGGTTTTACAGTATTTGTGTAAGTTACTCTCCAGTGGCCTGTATTACTTCTCTGTCAAGGTTCATTTGTCGTCCATTTTAGCATGTCTACCCATGGATTCCTCTCTTTCATTGCAGTCTTATGTGAAAATGTTTTTGAAAAGGGTACTCCATAAGAAGCCTTTCAGAAAATTAGTGACTCCTCATTGTGATCTAAATTTTGTGTTAAGAGAAGCTAACAGTTGTTCCATTTGAACCAGCTTATACGAGATTCTCAACATGGAAAACAGTTTTGCCAATTGGTCTGATGTCTGCAAGAAGAGTATCTGAGTTGCAAGCTCTTGGTCAGCCTTATCTCATCTTTCATAGAAACAGGGTTTCTTTGAGAACTAATCCTTCTTTTATAGCTAAAGTGATATCTGAGTTTACTTTAACACAAACTATTTCCCTATTTTCTTTCCAGAACCCCCAAAATGAGAGAGAAAGAATACATCATAACTTAGATGTCCACAGACAACTTGAGTACTGTCTTGACAGAACAAAATCTTTAACGTTAAATCAGTTAATTTCTTGTGAAGGCAAAAAGAAGGGACAAACTGTATCAAAGCAGACTTATTTCCATATGATTTTCTCAGGCTATTACCTTTTGTTATTCCCACAACGAAACTATTCAGGGTCAAGGCTCATTCTACCAGGGCATAGGCTTCATCTATGGCTTTTTGGAAATGGTTGGATTCTAGAAGTATTCTAGAAGCAACAAATTGGTCCTCTGTGCATACTTTTACAAAACGTTGTAAACTAGATTTCTTTTCCACTTCTAGGCCAGGCTTTGCTAGGACCATTCTTCAAGGACTCTTGGATTCTTCTTGTTCCACCTCCAAGTTGTTCTAAGCTGTGGTAATGTACTCATACAGCTTAGGCTACTCCAGCAGTGATTAATATGAAGAACATATGAAAAACGTATATTACAGTTGTGTAAGTAAATTTACCATAGCAGCAGATGTTCGAATGATCACTGCTGCAGTAGCCGCTCCCTCTCTGCATCCCCATTATTTTTTGTGTGTGTTTGACATGTTTTTTGAACTTCCTCTTGGTGTTTTTTTTTTTCTTTTCATTTTTTTCATTTTCTGTACCATTATTAAAGGAAACAGTAGCATGTTTAGGTAGCCAATGAAATATATGCTGTTTTTTAAAATCATAAGTATGCATCCTTGTGTCAGTCCTGGCTAATCTAACACCCCTCCCCTTGTCCACATCTTACAGTAGTCATTACATCCAGACATCAGATAGATCCTTCTCTAATCCGTCTTATATAGGAACTGCTTTACATCTCTCAAACCTCTTTTAAAATGTTTTTTTTCTTAACTCCTCACCTGACTAGTATGTATTCTTTTTCTTTTTCTCTCTCATTATCGTAAAACAAAAGTATTAATATATGTACATAATTTGATATACTTCAACATATAATGTACTGCAATACTTCAAGTACATAATTTGATTTATGTCAGCACTGTTATGTTATCTGTATTTTATTGTGATATGTAAAATGTCTTTTATTGTACTATGTAATGCCTTTGTATGTGGAGCTTTTCTCTCCAGGTCTCCACTGAAAAAGGACTTGTGTCCAGACGGACTTTCCCAGTAATCAAATGTAAAATGAATAAATAAATTCTCAAAACCAGTAAACCACTGGGAACAAATTCCAACTGTAGATAAGCATCAAAAGCTAAGCGCTGCCACTGAAATTATTTATACTCACATGCAAAATTCTCTAATTCATGAATGTCCTTACTCAATGTAGCCCTTCAAATCACCATAGGTATTCTACTGAATTATGGTAATCATTTTGTTGGAGAAGTGGCAATATTTAAACCTACATTTGGGCTTAGATTACTTGAGACTTATGAATGAGTTTTTTACCACTGTGGCGACAGATTTTTTTGAATTATGTTCTATTCAGATTTTAGATCTACACATCACCAGCAATGTGCATTTCCATATGGTGTCCTGAGAATATCAGGAAATGCTTGATAATGTAGCACTCGAAGGACATTTAAAAACACTGAATTACATAAGCTACAACAAGATGTTCATGACTTAAAAAAAAAACAGCATATATTTCATTGGCCAGCTGAACTTACTACCCTTTCCTTTAATAATAGTACAGTGAATCCACACAGTAAAGTCACATGTTCTGAGAACACCAGTCTGGGAGCTGTTAAAGTTTCTGTTCCAGCTAGTGATCAACATGGTTTTGTTCAGTCTACTTTTGATACACAGCATTGTCAGATTTTCCAACATAACCAAAGCTGACCCATTTTCATGCAAAGAAGTCACAGTCAACCATTCAAGGCAGAAATTGGAAGAGGAATTGGAGAGAGAGAGAAAAGTGTGGGGACAGATGTGCACTCCAATTATGACTCACAGCATGTCCAGGACCAGCAACGAAGGCGGCTTAGGTGGTCTGGTATTTAATATTTCTTTTGTACCATTATCTGTAAAATAATTAGTTTGCTGAACAGAGGTCTTCCATTTATTCCCACATCTAAAGGTGAAATTATCAAATGTATTACTGATGTCAGGTTTTTTAGTACAAATCTAACTTTAAGAACAATTTATTAGAACACACCAGCTGATTTTTTAAGAAACCCAGTTCATTTGTACCTGTCAACTCTCCTCTTGTTGAAACGTTTTTGAAGAAATGTGAGCTAGATTTATGAGTTATATATGACAGGTGCTCTCTGTAAAATAATAGCTTTTCTATAATTTAACTTTAGCCGAATCTAATGCTTTAAAGGAATTGAAATCTAACAATGAATTGTTTATTGAATCCACTGACAAGGAGATTAGGTAGTTGCTATGGACAAGAATAAATATGTAAACAAAATGTATACTTTCTTAAATGTTGAGGTCACATATTAACATATTTTTAAGTATCAGATTGACCATATTATTTTGAAGATCAAGATGAATATTTATTATTTACACATGAATGGTTTAATTAATTAAGACCTTTTTGAATATTTTCATGTTTTACATCTGAGTACCTTTGATACATAGTCTACCTAAGATACATAAATCCATTAGTGACCTACCATTACGACCTATAGTGTTGGGTTCAGGTTTCATCAATGAACCCCTTTATTATATGTTGAGAAATAACTGCATCTCTTATTGAATGAAGTGAGATCTGTTCATAGAGATATAAAATTTTTTGGAGACTTTAAATGGTAGAGGGGCATTTTTTACTTGTCATTGCAGATATTAGTGTGCTTTTACTGACATACCCAATGGATATGGGATTGACAGTGTTCATAATATTTTGTCATGTTGTAGTGATGTTCCTAATGCTAAGATTAATTTGTTATGTATGCTATTAGAATTAACTTTAGAGAATAATGTCATTTTGTTTGAGCAAGATTTTTATTTACAGGCTAATGATGTGGCTGTTGGTCATGCCAATATGGTACTAGTTGAATGGGAAAGTAATTTTTTATTTAGTCAGCAGTTGTGTATAGATTTGATTGAGTGTTGTTACCATTTTGTGGATGATATATTTTTGTTTGGAAAGGTAATGTAACATTACTATAAAACTTTTTTCAGTTTTTGCATGGAACTACTCAGTTTTTAGAATTTATGTATACATGTTCTTCAACAATTAATTTTCTTGACGTATATAGTGAAAAATTCTGATGGTTCCATTGACACCTCAGCACACACAAAAGGATTGCAAGAGGAACACACTTCTACATTGTGGTAGTATGCATCCTAGATTTATGCATTGTAATGTTTTTAAAGGTCATTTGGTATGTATAGCCGTAACCACTGATACCACTTGTCTTTCTAATGCTTTTACATCTTTGAGTACTGACTTTTTAAATAGGGGTTATAATAACACAGAGATAGTATGGGTTTATAATGAAGTCATGTCTGATAGACAGTCATCATATTCCTCTTATTTCCGTAAGGATCCCTGTATACACCGTCCTTGTAGGGAAATGACAACTACAACTAATATTGTTTCTCAAGTTTCTGAAGAGCTGAGGTTTCCTTTAACTTATGTCAAGAATGTGGATGTTATATGTGATATTATCAAACATAACTGGCATACTCGGTGATGATTTAGCCTGTATTGTACAACAGCTACCCACCTTTACTTTTGGAAATAAATGTAATTTAGTTAGACAGCTGTGTTATCATAGTGATCACACTCTGAATATTAACAAGAGGTAAGGGACCTTCCCATGTAATAATTGCATGTATTGCAAATATGTTTCACGTTGCAATCACTTTATACATCCAGCCACCCCTTAGAGATACAACATGCTTTCTTATGCTGATTGTAATACTTTACATTTGACTTATGTAGCCATCTGCGACAAATGTAGCTCATTCTAGGTGGGTAAGACCAATAGACAGTTTATGGATAGGATCTATGCACATTTATATATGGATAGGATCTATGCACATTTATATGACATTAAGAAACAAAATGATAGGAACGCTTTGTCTAAACATATTGTTTCTGAAGGTGATCAACACATTTTTGATTTATGATGTTAAGGTTACTCATAGTAGCTTAAGAGATGGTGATAATTAAGACTGTCACAGAAAATTGTGAATATACTCGATAATCAGGTTGAATGCAAGTAGTTTGTCTTGTGTAAATGAATGCTGCTTCTTTAAACCAAAATTGCTTTATTTGGATGGTTTATGAATGATTGTTTGTATCACTTGAAAAAGTGTTTTACTTGAAAAAGTGTTTTATTGATGTGTAAGTGCTTGTGGGTTATTTAGTAAAGACTTTTCTGCATGTGGTTCCAGTTGTATTTTTTGGTTTGATACTTTTTCTATGTACTGTAGATTTTGTAAACGCTGTCCCATTTTTTTTTTTTTTTTTTGTCGTCACAGAAATTTCTTTGTCTTATCCTTATGAAGATGACTTCTTCAAAAGTGTATACAGAATTCCTGAAGGAGTTTCCACAGGAGTGGATGGTGCAGTGGTTGCATTGTTGTCTCACAGCAAAAGGTTCTCCAGTTCGATTCTCAGCTGGGGTGCCTTCTGTGCAGAGTCTGCATGTCCTCCCTGCATCTGTGTGGATTTTCTATGGGTGCTCCAGTTTCCTACCATATTACAAAGACGTGTCTAGAGAGTTTCTCCCTGGGCCGCTGCTAAAAATTGGCTTTGTTCCAAGTTGGACTTTCCTGGTAAACAAATGTTAAGTAAAATAAAATAAAACAAGATGACTTCCTTATTATAGCACATCATCTTATACATTTCAATGTCCCCCAGTCATCGTTACTGCTTTCTCACACTGTGCATTTATGTTTATATCATCTGGCATTACTGTCCCAAAGTTCCTTCCCACTTTGCTACTGCTAACACTTTTATTCCAATTTTGACTCTTAACTGCACTGTTCATTTATATCAAAGTTAATCTTCTGCCTGTTCCTCCAGCCTAGCCAAATTACCAGTTATTTTTCACCATTCTTTTGTAAAAACCTGAGCAAAAAGAACAGGTAAAAGTGGTACAACTACCAGACTTGAGGCCCATAATTTCCTTATGAAACTAAGAAGAAGAAAATGTTTTCATAGGAATGGCGATGAATGAATGGAATATGTTTCTAGAATAATTTGTGCCCACTAAAACTTTAAAGAAAGTATGAGAAAGAAGGTTAACTTTATTTGCATTTCTTTACAAGGTGCAATAATCCACTTGGACCTTTTTCAGACTCAGCCCAAAGATCTATTGAGTCAAGTTGCTTGCTGTCACATAGTAGACAAAGGGAGGTTGTGGGAATCAAGCCCTGGACATCATGCAGTAGTTCACTAACAGCTGACAGCATTTAACCTCTGTGATAATTGCCAGGCTAAAGTTGGAGATAGAAGGGGCTGATGGGGCACTGTAACATTTTATTTATTTATTTATTGACATTTGATTACTGGGAAAGCCCAACTGAGTAGAAGCCCATTTTCAACGGAGACCTGTGGAGAAAAGCTCCAAATTATTAAAAAAAAATTTTTTTTAAGAACAATAATTCTGCAGTCTTCAAAAATAAAGCAAAAACATCTTCAGTTTAAATAATTATAACAAATTAGTAATAATATAAACATATTGGTTAAGAATCTATAAAAGTTATATTACAGTAATTTAATATTTATACAAATTTTAGACAGTCTGTAGAGAAATTAAAGGTAAGTTAGTCAAATGCAAACAGGAATTGCTGTATGAAATGAAGGGAAAAAACAGGTTTATGTTATATTTAGAGAGAATGTCAGGGAAGAGAATAGACGACTTACTAGCTGCAAGAAAAGACAGACTAGATGGGAAATTTGTCAGACCTGTAAGGCATTGTAATGGAAGTTATTCAAAAAGGCACACATTTTATCGAGCAACAAAATACGAAGAAAGACAAGAGGAGAGATAGAGATGCTTAAAATGGAAAGTCTGAACTGCAGGTGAGGATGACATTGAAAGGATTCTTACTAAATATTTCTACTTAGATTTCACAGACAAATGTTGAAATTTATCATACCCACTAAGTAGAAATGTCATAGATAAGAAGGATGATGCCAGGCTTTTCACAGAAGAAAAAAACATCAGTGTACTCCAAAGTCCAGAAGGGGCAGGCTTTGATACCTGAGGGGATTTATCATAGGATTATTAGAAAATTCAAGGGAGAAGTTGCAGTGGTATTAACTTTTATTTAATAAATCGTGGGAGGAGGGTAAAGTTCCAGAAAACTGGAAAAGTGGTAGACATGATTCTCATTTACAGAGTAAGAAGGAGTAAGGCAGATTTTAAAAAACTGCCATCCTTGTCATTTTTACCTCATTAAAAGGGAAACACATAGAAGTACTCCCGAGAGACAGAATTTTATAATATTTGGAATACAATAGCAGGAGGGTTATGCAAATCAGATATAATGTAATATAATTCTTTAAATGAATATTTAAGACAGTAGACGTGAAAGAGGCAACAGACATGGCCTATAGCAATGACAATAGACAACAAAGGAACAGCAAACATGACCACAGTTTTGCACAAACAATTTTTTTTTTTTTTTTTTTTTTTTTTGTGAGTGTCTGGAGTTCCAGCGTGGTACACTGCTATGTTCTGCTCCCACTCCATTTGGCAGGTTCCCCTGTGTGATATGCAGTGGGGTGGTCTCCTTTCCAGGAGAGTTCCAGGAACATGAATAGTCCAGGTCCATGACTGTCTCTAATTGGTTTCATGTGCCAAGGAATGCAGAGTAGGAAAGATCAGTCAGGTGTCATCATACTGTGGCTCTGTAAGGGTCCTTTTTTCTTAGCACTTCTTACCATTCCCCAGCATGTTGATACTACACATAAATGCTGTTCAACTGGGTGAACTATGAGGTGTGTCTTGAGGATGTACCTGCCCCAGGCCCATGCAGTAAACATGCCTTCTCAGCCTTTCTGCACTTCTAGTCCAGCTGACTCCCCAAACTCAAGCTTCCACCAGGGATCAAAGAGAAACCAATGAAATGCTTCCTACACTCCTACCAACCCCCAAGGATAGGCATGCCCATCCTCTCTGACCTGCAGCAAGTGTCTGCTTATTTGCCATCACTTTGTGTCTTTCGGCTTTTCCCGGTTAGGGGTCGCCACAGCAGAACTCCCGTCCGCTAGTAATTGGTAGTGGATTTTTACGTACCGGGTTACCAGCCCTGACACACAACCTTCAACGAAGGCATGCCCCATTCATGTATGCCTCCACACAGAAGACACTCTAGCTGAGAATCGAATGGGACAACGTCTTGCTATAAGGTGACAACGCTACCGTAGCACTTGCCATCACTTTCGTTTGTTTGTGTCTTTCGGCTTTTCCCGATTAGAGGTCGCCACAGTGGAACTCTGGTCTTCTAATGATTGGCAGTAGATTTTTACGTACTGGCTTGCCGGGCCTAACGCACGACCTTCAGCAAAGGAAAGCACATTCACACATGTCGCTACACAGAAGACGCTCTAACTGAGAATCAAACGGGCAACGTCTAACTGTGAGGTGACAACGCTACCGCAACACCACCACCACAGTAGCACTTGCCATCACTAACGAGCATTATTCGCAAAAATATTCTGTTCTACATACAGGACAGTGTGTGTCTGCAGGACAATGTACAGTTATGTCAGCACATAATTTTTTTTTTTTAAAGGAAATAAGTCTGCTAGGCTTTAAAATCCCCATAGCCATATATTGGTTTCTTGTCTATATACTGTCAAATTATCTGAGTTTGAAATGTTTTTAATGCAATCATCCTTTTTCTGCTAATGATATTTTTTTTGCTCAACACTGGTTTAAGCTAGTGATTCACAAATAACATTTTAGCAGTTATGCAATATTCCATGTCAGAATATTAGCACCATTTTCTGAGCCAGTAAATGTAATTATGTTCTATCTCTTAAGAACCTTCCCAGCACATAAAGTTGCCCACTTTCAGTTTTGAAGAGTATATATTCACTTCTGCGCATGCAAGAAACTAAAGTAGTATGGATAAGGTGACACTGTGCTTTAGGCTTCAGGGACTTTTGACTTTGCTTATGAAATTATTTTTCTACTTTCACCTATGTTTCTGTCTGCACTCAAAACAAAGTGCATATGCCATGTGTACGTGCATATGTGTATGTGTGCATTTGTCGTAATTGTAATTAACAATGTGGCATGTTGCATCAGAAAATGTTTATTAGATATGGTTGCTTATGTATCCATTTACTGCTAAGACTGGGCAAATGAAATCTAAGGCTATAGACATATGTTTACTGCTATGGCATTTAGCTGAATCTCAGTTGATATATTAATATTTTTCTCAAAAAATATGCTGTGTAGAGATATACTGGAAAATCTGTTTCTTTAAAGCAAACAAACATTTATAATAATGTGGACTTTTAAAAAATGACTTTAATTCAATTCTGCCAAGGAAAAATGCCAGTGCCATGATTATGTCAATTTCTTTTTATTTTCTTACAGTTATGCACAGGATTAGTTCCTGGCAGTGAGGCATTGTGGGGCATCTTATTAAGCATACAGCCTGTAAATACTGATGAACAAGTCTGCTGAGCTAGGCTTGCAATTTAGAAAAGCAATAATACCCAAATCCAATTTAGTACGCAACAGTTCAGCGGTATGTCAACACATGTAACTATCACAGCACACAAATTAAATTGGGATACCCCCTTTCGCAGCTGTACAACAGCCTCAATTAAATATATTTTTCTCAATTTACCAAGTTGCTGACTATTAATAAAAAACATGATCTTTTTCTTACTACCACAACAGGCAACAAATGGGAAAAGCACCTTGTATTGTGCAGAGAACTGAACCGGATTGCTGTTCAGACTGGAAAGAGGAATAGAAATGGTCCTGCAGTGACAGCACTTGCTGTATCCAGGTAACTGAATGTTTCAACATGTCAAGCCCAGCAGAGGGCACAATTGCAGCAGCTAATGGTCTTTTTTAACCTCTTTAAAGCAGCAAAGTTCTATTACAAAACATATTGTTTTAGATTTATAAGCATGAGTATCTGACACAGTTTACCTCAGCATATTTCAAGGAAGTTATTTTACAATATGTATGTATGTATGTATTATGTGATAGCATGAAAACAGAATCTTACATCTCAGATCCTTTTTCTAAAAAGAAAAGATTTCTCTGCTCTTGACACTGGTGTCTTTTTTGTGAACAGTTAGTATAATTTTACATAACAGTTACTGCATTGGCAGACTAAAAAGCAGGATGCCAAAATGTAACCTATTTATGCACCCAAAAGTAATGATGAGAATACAGTTTACTAAATGTTCTGTGGATATTAAATAAATCTTTTGTTGCAGTCAGTGAGGGAGATTAATAGCCGCAGTGTCTTTAGGAATGGTAGGTTATCCTGCCAACACGTATAGGAATGGTTAGAATACAGATGCAGTTTGACAAGAAGCTGAAAAATGAATTGAAGATGAGGCATATGAAGCTGGTGCAGTGTGTGTGTCGTTCCTAGAAGTAATTTAAATGCTTTACACTCAGTTAATATCTGTCTGTATGATAATCTATTAGATGAGTACTTAGCAGAGTTACTAGCAGTTACATAAATACTTTGCATTTATTTAAAATCTGCTTGTATAATAACATTTTAGATGAGTATGTAGTATAGTTCCTGGTAGTTGCACAGAGAGCTTGCAGTCTTAGTATATAATAAAATATTTGATGAGTACTTGTCATTCAGAGGAGTTTATATTGGCATTATTTTACCAGGAGAAAGGTGGTAAGTTTACAGGTTAATTAAAAAATAATGACCAAGGAGCTGTGAAACTGTACTTCAAAAAATAAACTCAGTAAATCAGACGTTCACTGAAATATAGATCATGGCACTTTAAAAATGTGTGAAGGGCCACACACCCACACCCATCTAATAAACTCTTGCCCCATGCAAAGCACTTTAGAGTGTAGTTTTTCATATTTCAGTGAACTATTTGACAAACTCTGATTTGACAGTTAATCTGTTGATAAATCATTACATGCCAACAGCTGTCTTTCTTAGTTTTGCATAGTATGTATACACATGATAACGTGAAATTAAGCTAGCATAGTTTGTGGAATAACTATGCAGAACTGAATTGTCACACATGCTGCTTGCTAGCTGATGGTTCATGACATGAAGTGAGATGTACTTAATATTGTGGAGTCGCAAGTGTCACTCGCTCTGCGACATAAAAGAGTGGCTAGCTTTGTAAATTTATGAGAAGATATTACTAGCAGAATGAGTCGGTTTATCTAGTCCTCCCTTGTCATGCAGCTCGTGTAATTTCACCCACTTTTTTATCTGTAAATCTTCAACATTTAGATCACTGTTGTAGTAGCTTAAGCTATTTGGAAGCTCTTACCCCTTGCCATCAGTCAGCCTTTAGGGCCACATCCACATGCTGTAACTGTCAGGAGCTCGAGAGAAACTCCATGTAAAAGCAGAGCACTTATTTCTTTAGAACATGTTTGCTGTCGAAGTGAGCTCCTTAAGCGGGCTCCATCGAGCTGTCTATTAGCTAGTTATCCTTCAAAGCTAGGCAGGTAAGTTCCCCTTGGAGAAAACCTTCCAGTAATATTTTTTTTCTCTGAGTAAAACTTGTGTTTTATCCACTAAAATGTTGTGTTTCCTAGGACCTTGTATATTTTTGGGACTGTCATTGCATTTCTAATGGATATTGAGTGTAAATGATTATATGTACGTTTGTCTAAAAAAAGTCCATTTTTGGCATGATATGCTTTTTCTACAGGTTTGTATATTTATGTATTTAGGGAAAGATGTTGTGCTTCTGGGTTGTCAGTGGTTTGCTTACCTCAATACCACTTGTTCTCTACTTTATCTTTTAACTGATTCATCCAAATTTCTGTATACTATTTCTAGGTATCATTCTCAGCTAACGTATGGAGCAGCTACTAGTCTCCATTGTTTTATCTTCCTCTTTCTGCAAGAAGAAGAAGAAAGATGTTAGGGAGTCTTTAGGTGTCAGGGCAACTCCTGTTATATCTTAGCTGCAGTGAATGACTTAGACATCTCATCTTTTTCAAGTCTCATTGAAGTTGCACCTATAGCTACCATGGAATAAGAGGTAGCCATGTCCTCTGCAGCTGTAGGAATGCCCTTGGTGGACATGTGAGAACCACTCTTACCGGCATAGGGAACCTGAATCTAGGATGAGTGGGTCTTCTCTGGGTTGGTCATTTTCCAGAGAGGCATTCATCATTTCTACTGCCTTTGTGGCAGTTTGGGTTATCTGTCAAAGTGATCTGGTACTTAGTAGTTTTCAAAAGCTCAAACTCCCCTTCCTCTCACTTTCTGTGACAACTGATTGAGCATATCCTGAGATGGAAGCCTTCAGCTGTCACAAGAAGTGAGTGTTCAGTCTTTTTCTACTACTCAAAGAAGAAAGCCCTCTAACTGTTCACAGGATCCAGCTCTGATTTTTCCAGCTTATTATTCAGATAATCCCCATTATTAACTTTCTATGTTTGTGTTTGTTTTAAAAAATAATATTTTATTTCTGTCAGTGTTTCCACTAATTCCTGTGGGAATTTCTGCTTGTAGTAGTGTTTATTTGGTTTCTATCATTGACAAATAATTGTCTTTACTGTTTTTGAGGAAACTTTCAGTGTTTCTCTAAGGACTTCAGTGAGTATGTGTGCTGTTAGATACTAAACTTTACTGTTGATACTCTACCTTATTTTCATCTTTTGACAGGAAAATATTGCAGAACTTGGATTTTTGGGGGATTTATACATTGTTTGTTATATGTATGACTTGGCGCTATGTGTTTTTGGATATTTTACTCTCTGTGACAAGAAAATATAGTTTAAATTGTTATTAACCATTATTTTATGTCAGTTTGACATGGTTAAAGTGTATGGAACTAATTTTAAACACTGGCTTGACATTAATTTCTTAGGTGTTTGGACTTTGTGTTCTGGAAATTCTTTAATTTCTGTCAGATGTAAAATAATTCTGAACATATTTCAGACTGCTTTTGTGATGATAGCACAGTTTAGCAGAGTTTAGTTGTGTAGGGGACATACTTATTGCTGTAAACTTTAAGTACTTATTGTGATACATTATCCAATACTGTAAGTGTATTATTCTGGCTGGTGTTTTATCCCCTGACTTGATGGATCCTAACTCTGGTACCCCCTACATCAAATCTGGTTACACCTAAATGAAAATATGCCACAGCCTACAGTCACTGATGATTTCAGGCCACTGCTCAACCCACAGACCACCTAGCTTTTGCTCTGTCTCCCTTTAGTGTAGCTATGCTGGCCACTTTGGAACAGGGTATAGACACAATTTCTGCGGCTATACCAGGACCTGGCACAGGTATGGTAGTACCAAACCTGTTAGGTATAGTGAGAAACTCCGTGCCAGACATAATAGTCTATCTCTAGATAGTTCATCTAGTGGTGAATTTCACACAAAAAAGAAAAAACATCATCATCATCATACAGGTGATAATCAGATTATAGCTCTTTATATGAGTGATGTGGTTTCTTTAGCTAATAGTGTTCTGGAGACAGCAAATTCTGGTGGTTGTGTTCCCACACATGGCTCTAGGTCTAATTTGGCTGCAGACCTTTCTGTTGTTTCAGAGAATTATGTGGAATTTGATGAGGACAATGGTGATTTTCTAGTTGACTCTGAGTCTAGTCAGCCTAATTCTTTGGAGTGTGAACTTAAGCTTAAGTCCAAACAAGCATTGACTTTTCCTCAGATGAGTGCTATATTTAGCGATACTTTTGCTTGGGAGCAGTAGAAACTACCTCATAGCTAGACAGATTATATGAACGTATTAAGAAGTTGCTCAATTCTGTGACTACCCCAGCCCACCCCCATCCTTTACTGGCTTTGGAAGATATTTATAAAGTTGCCTGGAAGACACTAGTATCTAGACACAGCAGTCACTAAAAAGGGTCAGAGAAAATAGGTTCTCCTCGGATATGACAGGTTTCTTTTCTTTGACTACTGGCCCACCTGCGGTATCCCCAGCTGCCTGCTGAAATGAAAAGTACATGCCTTCATCTAATCCATTGCTCCCTGATAAAGAGGAAAATGGATAGATCTTTAGGATCAAGGATGTCTCTTTGTAGTAATGTAGCATTTAGAATGTTAAATTATCAAGGCTACATGCAGAAATTTATTTTACAGTGTGCGTACAGTTTGGATGATTTTGCTGCATCCTTTTCTGCAGAGCAAAAGTCTTTTTGAATAAAATTATTTCTTATTTGACTCAAGTTTCGAAACGTGCTGAGAGGTGTGCTTGAATGAGCAAATACAGTCTTGAGAAATATTGCTTCTTTCTTTTGCATTAAGACAGAATAATTGGTTATGTAATCAGAACTTCTCTGATGATTTAAAAGCTGAAATTTTGAATGCACCTTTAAGTTCTGAATTGGTGTTTGGGCCCTCTGTTACACAGATTCTCAAACAATGGGATGATAAAGGCATATTAATGTGTGGGATAGCTAAGATGATTCTAGTACCCAAGCTCTCCACAAATAAGGTGTCTTTCTTCAACGGGCAGAACAAACAAAAATCCCAGCCAAATAAAAGTCAGATGTTCAAAAGGAAGTGACAGGAGGATAATTCTTGAAAAGCAGGAGGTTCCTCTCTGAAAAAGAAGCAACATTCTGCAAAGGTATGACTATGCTAGAGCACCCCCCCCCACCCTTCCTTCTCTTCCTCCTTCTCCCAGGCTCACTCTCTCTCTCAACCCTGCAGCCTGTTCGCAAGGAGTGTCAGAGGAATAGATTCTGAGAATAATTCAGAGAAGGTACACTTGGCAGTTGATAGAAAATCCTCCCCATTTCATAGGAATTCCTCCACACCCACCAGACCAGACAGAGTTGTTTCCTCCTGGTAGAAGCAGAGGTCATGGAACCAGTGCCTGCGATGTACAAAGGCAATGGATTTTATTCCAGAATCTTTTTGGTACCAAAAGGTGACTACTCCTGGAGACCCATCCTAGATCTGCCCTTTCCATTACTGTCATAAAAGTTTTGAAATTCAAATTGCTCACCTTACAGTCAGTCCTAGAATTGCTGCCAGACCACTGTTTCATGGTGATTCTATATTTCAAGGATGCTTATCATCATAATCCTATTGCTCCCAGTTTCAGGAAATTGTTGAGATTAGCTGCATCTGGCTTACGTTATCAGTTGTCTGCATTACTCTTTTGGTAGTCTGCTGCACCTTGTGTGCTTACAAAGTGTCTGGCCCCAGTGGTTGCCTATTGTGAAACCCTAGGTATCCCACATTTTCCTTATTTAGATGACTTGTTGGTTTGTGCAGATTCTGTATCCAGGAGCTTGGAGTCCTTAGACTAAGTCCCTCGTTACCCAGCTAGGCTTACAATTGAACCTTCAAAAGCCTTCCTCTCATCCTGTCAATGATTTGTTTTTCTAGGGTGTTTGATAGATACTAGAAGACAAAGTTCTTACTTATCAGCGCATTTTCTTGTATTTCTCTGTTCTAGATGTGCCTCAGTAACGTAGTTCCTCAAAATTGTAGGCTTCATGGCATTAGTGATCCTTATACCTTTTGACAGACCACGTATGAAGAATTGTTAGATCCAGCACCTTCATCCCTTGGTTTTCCAGTTACTGATATTTGTGAAACAGGAACTACAGTGGTGGAGGGATCAACTGTCCCCAATTCAGGACTCCCCAACTCTGTTCAGATAGACTCTTCAGATTTTGCTTGGGAGCAGTGTCCATGGGAGTTAAAGTGCAAAGCTTGTAGGGTCCTCAGGACACAGTAGAGCACGTAAATGTTAGAGATGTTGGCAGCGATTCATGCCTTAAAAGTTCTTCACCACTTGAGGACTACAGGTCCTGTTCTAGTGTTCACAGACAGCACTACCATGATGTGGTACTTGAGCAAGCAAGGGGGTTGCTAATGATGGCTTTGAAGCTGACCTTACAGCATTCTTTGACTCTTCAGGCCTCATACATTCTGTCAGAAAAAAACAGAATAAACAGATCATGGACAGACCTTCATGAGTAGAAGCTTGATGTAGATGTTTTTCAGGTCCTGATCCAGATGTGATGACCACCTCAAGTAGATCAGTTTGCCTCCTTCCAAAATAGACAACTGAAAACATTCTGTTGAAGACATCCTTGCAGTTGTGCTTGGAAGACAGACACTCTATCATTCCCATGGTCGGGAATGTTCCTATATGCATTTCCACCTTTTCCACTGATTCCCAAGATACTTCTAAAGACTCAGAAAGAATTACCAAAGATCATTATGATAGGTGATCATTAGACCCAGGCAAAGTTGGTCCTCCTTTTCAGAGAAATTTACCAAGGGCATCAGGGGTGAATAATACACCCCAACCTAGAGCAATTTGCATCTTCCACCCTGGATAATTGTATTTTGCTACCTTTTAGGCACTTGCTCTATGAGGATGTACAGCAGGTATTTAAGGAGGCAAGAAACTCTGCAACTACAAAATATTGCATTTACAAGTGGAAGAGAAAGAGGTTTTGTAGCTAGATTGAATTCTCACTGCCTCAGTGACAGCACCCACCCACCATTCCCCAGATTGTGCACAGCTGAGGTCAGTTTCAACCACTCTGCTCTGGTTGTTGTCGAATTTAGTTTTTATGTGGTATTGTGATTGGCTGCTGAATTATTCTTGCTAGATGATTCTGGCTTTAGGTACTTTCCTCCCCTTCTTTGTGAAAGCAAAAATGCCTGAACCCTAACTTTCTGTGAGAGTTGAAGACTTCCCTTTTAGTATATGCTCAGCCAATCAGCTTTCATAGGAATAGAGATGCAGGGGAGTCCAAGTGTTTTTTAAAACCGATGAATACTGGGTTAACTTGGCACATAACCCAAAATATCCCTAAGGCAGTGAGGAATTTGAACATCCACTGTTGCAGGTAAGTAGGACTTATGCAGTTGTACTTTTCCCAGGAAAGATGAACGGAGTGAGAAAATATTGCCGCCTTCTATTTCTGTTTCCATGGACAGGGAAGATTTGCTTGGATTTGCTAAGGTGCTCTTTACTGCCTTTTCTTTGCCTAATATCTCTTCAGGGAGTTAAGGAAAATAGTTCCTTCTTTTTCTGACTTGGATTATCAGTCAGAACAGCAGACATTGCAGATGAATGATTGTACTTCAGGAATTTCTTCTCAGATCAGAAGAGTCTGATTTTAATAAACGCTTTATGATCATGATTTAGTATTGAAATGGGCCTGTATGAAGCTGGCTGTGATGTGTCTTTAGCCTCTTTAGGTATTAGAGCTACCACCACTTCCTTCCAGGATGTTGGTACTTCCCCTCCTCTTAAAATACTTTTAAACAAAATCCTCCAGATCTTTGTCATTTTTTCCCTCCTAGCTTCCAAACTTCCACAGGAATACCGTCTATTCCTGAGGACTTTCTTGTGGATTGGTTATACAGCAGCATTTTATTTCATTTCCTTCTACCCTAACTGTTAGTAATTGAGCATTATCTACTTCTAACCTTGGCATATTTAATTCTTCCATAAACATTTCCATTAGTACCTTTTCTTGATTTTCATATTTCTGTGCTTTATACAGACTTTCATAGAATTTCCGAAATATTTCAAATACTTCTACAGGATCGGTTGTTATCTTCCTTTTTTTAGGCTCGCTAAGCTTGGCCATAACCCTTTCTACTTTCTGTTGCTTGAGTTGTTGTGCTAAAAGATTTTGTGCTCTAGAGTTATCAAAAACAGTTGCTTAACAGCAATCTTTCTAAACTCATGCATATTATTGAGGTAATCTCTTATTTTCTGCTTAGCATTCTGCAGTTGCTCCTCTTCTGTGAGATTCCTCCTATTCTGCAGTACTTTAACATTTGTCAGTCCATCTAAATAATTATTGTTACTTCTTAACCACATCTCTCTGTTGTATTTCACCCTGTTTTTAAACTCTACTTTAATTTTATCCCGCTCCCTAGCTATATTTTCAGAAGAAATTTCTATCTTCTGTAATAGCTCCTAAGTAATTCCTACTACACATTCCTTAAATTCCTCTCTTTTGAACAGATAGGTGGAAAAACGCCAGTGTCTCATTTTTAATTCATTACCCTGTGTTTTTATTTTAGTTATTGATACATGATCTAAAATATTTATTGGGTGAGTGTCAAGACTTTCAATTAAAGGCACATTTCTGTGAAGTGTAAATTCTGTCTAGCCTAACTCAGATTTTGCATCTTGGGGAATAATATGTAAATTCACTCCCAGCTCCTACTACCGAATTCACATCTTCCATGCCAAATGTTTTCATAAATTCTTTCAAAGATCTACCATCCTTTGTTATATTTGCCCTTCTAGGCCCCCAGACACATCGTCAGTGCTACAAATCAAATTCCATTTCCCACCTATAAGTAATATTACTTGCTGAAAGGTCATTCTTTCTCTTAGGATTTTCTTAAGCTCCATTATAGCAGTTTTAGGTTGGAATATAAATACATACCAGTGTAATCCTCCTCCCTTGCCAATAGCCCTTTAATACTGCAAATCTACCATTGTTACCTTTTTTTAACATCTTCTATCATTGTTGGAGTTCCTCTTGCAATTAATGCAAGTACTCTGTTTTTCCTTTGTCCCAGGTATACCACTGAATAATAATCCTGAAAACATTTCTTTATCAAATTCAGATGTTCATTTCTTTCCAGGTGTGTCTCATGTAGCACAATTATTTGTACTCTAAATTTTTTTAATATAGTTCACTACTCTTTCTTTTTTGTATTTATCTGTGAGACCATTGAAATTTAAAAACATTACAGAAAGCATCATTGTGTTAAAAAGTTATTATTCCCACCTTTTGAGTGCAACACTGTTTTGTTAAAATTTCTAGTTCCAGTTTTTGTGTTACATGCATACACTGTTTAGCAGGTTGATCTTTTATACAGTTGTTTCTTATCATATCCATTTGAGCTCGTCACATCTTACAAAACTTTTTGTTTTACTAAAAGCCCTCAAACAAACAAAAACAAACACACCCCCAGTACCCAATTAAAATCTATTAACTCAGTACTAACACACAAAACTATCTGTTTCTTCAAATATTGATGTTTTACCCTCCTAATAGTAACATGTATCCCAAACTTGCAGCCACACTCACAGGCTTGAGTTAATCTAATTGAAAGGTTATCCATGCTAAGACGCATGCTACAACCTGTACTTCTACTAAGTGCTGTCTGTTTTTGTATTATCCTTATAGCTCTGCCAGCTGGGGAAACACCTGAATGCTTTCAGAAAACATTATCTCATAGCCATTTCTCTTTATTAGATTGTCTCCATGGAGACACGAGGACCAGATACAGAGCTGCTACTAAGCATACATTTATTTGCTAGAAAAAAAGGTTTATAATATTCAATTATCTTTTTCATTTACTTGTTTAATCTTAAAACTTATTACTAGATCATGCTATGGACATTAATCCAGTAATCCCGCTATGCAAGAATGAGAAAGTAAATCATTTTTTTTTTTGCCATGCTCTTTTGACCAGACTTTTCTTCTTCTCTTTTTTATTTTTAATTGCAGTGCCTATATTTCTTAAAACTGAACAAGGAGAAAAAGAAAAAGGGTGAAAGAAAAGATGAAAAAAAGGGACACCTATTTACATTAGTATCTCCACTACACGTAAAAATAACTGAAAAAACTTATAGCCTGCAAAGAAAATCATGTACTACAAAAAAATTACTTTTAAGGAAAAAAATTGTTTTACTTACTTAACTTTATCCATCATCTTCCCATCTCCTAAGTATTTTCTGAACATTAATGACGTGAAATAGGGCATATGCTTTAGAGTCCCCTACAAGTTTAATAAAGTCAGAAAAGTCCAATAATTCCAGATTTTCTTGTTCTGTCAAGTTTTACAAATAGAATTATTGCTTTGTAATCCCACATTTGTCAATTTCCAAGTTGCTGGTTTTATTCCTGTTCATCTCCATCTCCCAAATCTTGTCTCTGCTTCATTTCCAATGTACTCTTGATCCTTCTAGTCAACTTATGCTTTTTTACTTTTCTCTAGCGATTTCTATTAAATCGTTAGAAAATGTTTCACTGGCACAGTCCCTCTGTGGACTTTATTACCAGAAGAATAAGAAGCAGAATCTCCTTCTGCTTCACAGCTCACTTTCTGTTGGACAAACAGTTGCATTTCCTCCTTAGTATGTACTGCATCAAAAAATGATTTTGTCCTTCCAAGAAAAAATAGTTTGAAGATAGCTGGGTACAGCAGTTTGAATCCCACACCTACTTCTCAACATTTCCTGAATAGTGCAATAAATTTACAACTCGTTGCCTGGTGTACAGTGAATAATCATTCTTGACAAACACTCTGCGGTCTCCCACTTTTAGTACCTTGTCCTTCTGCCACAGTTTTGTCAGAATCAATTATAGATTGCTTTCTCATAGCTAGGTTTGGAGCATAGACACAATATGCACCTTTCAATTAACATCTCTTGCTGTGGAATACCAGTCCAGCTGCTTATTTGTGCTTTCATTAAATTAATACAGTCTGTTCTTTCCAGCTTCTCTGGTACAGCAGGAAATCTCAGGTTTTCCCTACATACTCTGTCCTCTAATTCTGTTATTTTTTTAAACATCTCATGTTCTGTAGTCAATGAGTTTGGATATGCTTCTTCTTGGCCGTGGCTAAGTCTAACACATTTTGCTAATTTTTTTACTATATTTTGCTGTTTTCACATTTAGATAGCTTCTTATAACTGTTGCTAGAGTTCTTCGGTAGTTTCATAGTTTTCAAGTTACTATAGTTCTCTCAATGTTAAGTATTTCTGAGAACAGTTAGCCGTTGGCTTTATCATTCTTTTTGGTATCCTGAGGGCCAGTTAGTTTCTTCACTGGGGTTGTGTTATATATTTTTATACTCCTAGTTTTAGATATTGTTGATATTAGTGCTTGTAGGCACCTTTGAGCATAGTTTAGACTGTGTGTGCATATTAGATAAAGTTTCTCAGTATATTAAGATTAAAATAATTACATTAAAATAATTACTTTGCTTGCAGGGCTCCGCTTATTGGATTTGCATTTAGAACGGGGGTTTCTTTACCTTCGTTCTCTTGTTTTTGCATCGTTAGAGATTGACTTTTTCTCTGGTGTGTGTGCGATTCTTTCCTTTCTAGGTCCGTTTTAGTTAGAGGACCTAGATTTTCCCTCTCTTTCTCTACCAGGGCTAGGCCCATTTAAGTTAGAGGACCTAGTCCTCATGGTTGTGTCTTGTTGGTACTTTACGGGCTAGGCCCGTTTTAGTTAGAGGACCTAGTTATCCCACTTTCCCTTTCTTCTCTGTGTGTCGTGTGTCTAATTGCAATCTTCTGTGAGATGTCTAAGGAGGTTAAGGATCATAAGCCATCTGGCTTTAGAAAATGTGTTAAATGCTCACAGAAGATGTCCATAATGGATGGCCACAGTAACTACGTATACTGTCTTGGGGCCATCCACTTACAGGAAACATGTCTGTTTTGTCACTCATTTAGTACCAGGGTATTGTAGGAGAGGAAAAATAAACTAATTTTAAAAGGGCTCCTTAAGCCCTCTTTTGAAGAAGATCTGGCTAGCTGTTCCTCCTCTGCTAAGTCTCATGGATCTAAAAAGGAGAAATCTAAATCCTCTAAGAGGCCCTCCCCGGCACCGGCTGGTGCATCTGAGCCGCCTCTCAAAATTGCCAAATTGGACAAACCTGCTGCCTCCTCGGGTCCACTGAGTTTAGAGCCGATCGAGGGTTCTACTACTACTACTGTTGCTACAGCGTCGGCACCAGGTAGTTCGGAGCTGACCACTGATAGACATCGAAGCCGGTCTAGGGATCCTTTACTGGTCTCTCCTACATTAAGGTCACCCATATTGCATAGATCCCGTTCTCCCACACTGTCTTCCAGATCTTCCAGGAGCTTATCGGAAGAAGATGTGAAGAGAGTAGTGCTGAGAGTCTTGAAGTCATCTGCCTTACCTAAAATGTTGTTGGCTTCGACCCAGTTGGTTCCGGGGCCACTTGAGTCCGTTACCCCTTCGGTGATTCCTCCTCCGAGCCATGCTGGTCTTTTGGAGCTGGAGTGTTTGGTATCATTGGTGGAACCCTCGTGTCCAGCTCGCCCTGCGGTTGTTTCGGAGCTGAGTTCCGCTCTGACACACTCGATGACGTCCGTGGTGTCTAGGAGCCGAAGATCCCCGGTCGGCCTCGACAGGGATGCCTGGAACCGAACCTCTTCTGTTCCGAGCCTTCCTCTCAGTGCGTCGGCTAGGGTGAGCTCAGATCCTACATCTGTCTCAGAGCCAGTGGCATCCTCGGTCTCCTCGGAACCGAGGAGGTCTTCGGAGCCAGAGAGGTCGGCATTCGAGATGATTAGGAGTGTGCTGTCCTGATCATTAGCTTCTACCAGGGCTACTGACACTCTCCCCCTAGGGCACCTACTTCTGTCTCAGCACCTGCTCCCTCTCTGGACAGCAGAGACCCGCAGCCTCAGGAGTCACCGGTTGGTGGCCCCCATTCTTCCGAGACCTCCCCAGAATATCCTTCCGAGGAGCCCCCATGGAAGAGAAGATGCAAGAAGAAGCATGTAGACTCCCAGGACGGTCTCTTACCTTGGACACCGACCTCGAGGAGTCAGAAGGGTCCCCCAAGTCGTCCTCTGATGATGTCTCCTTTGTAGACATCCTGGAGATCCTTAAGCAGAGGTGCAGCTGGCCCACTGTCACCCCTTCTGATGAGGAGTCGGTGTACCTGAAGGCTTTCGGGTCTCAACCTTCAGCCTCTTGGGTGTCTCCACCTTTCGACGAACTGTTAGAGCTTGTTAGTTGGAAGGTGTGGGATACTCCTGATGCCGTGGAGCCAGTCCCTAGGAGACCAAATACATTTCTATCAGCTCACAAGGAGAAGGAATGTTTATCAAAAGGTGCTCCCATAGATGCCATGGTGGTGGCAGTAGCCACTAAGAAGGAGCTAGTGGAGACTTCTTCTTCTGTCCATCCACCAAATAAAGAATCTAGAATGATGAACAGATATGGAAAGCGTATCTTTTCATCAGCGGCATTTACTCTTAAATGACTGAACTACCTTACACACTTCATGAGGCTTCAGAGAGACCTCCTTAAGGAGTTAGGAGAGACACTACAAGGTACATCCACAGAGGGAGTCCCTGAGAAGGTGTCTGCCCAGTTGTCCACCTTGAACTCTATTGTCAACTCGTCCATGAGGCTCATCTCTTATGCAGCCGATGGAGCGAGCAGAGCAGTGGGTTCAGAAATTTCCCTAAGGCGTCATTCCTGGATGCGCTTGTGTAATTGTGCAAAACCATTCAAGTCTACCTTTACCAACGCCCCCTTTGACGGTTCTTCATTGTTTGGACCTAAGGTAAGGACACACTCACCTGGTGCGAGCAAGAAGGAAAAACACTCTCTGCCATGAGAATATGTTTTACCGTCCCCTCTAGACCATACCCTAAGGGTCACAGAGGTGGTAAAATTTGGTTCAAGAAGTCCCAGAGGTTTTTCCAGGCTGCACAGAGTGACTCCTCCTTCAGAGGCAAAGGAGGAGAAAATGGTAGATGTCACCCTAGAGGCAGGGGCAGACCGCAAACCAGGGAGGCCATGATTAATTTTGGGGCCGGCCCTGCCAGCGCTTCTGATGTGGGGCCCGACTGTGCTTCTCTGGAGATGGTCGGGGGTTGCATTTCTTTGTATCCAGAAGCCTGGCTAAGCATCTCTCAAGACAGATTAGTACAATGAATTATTACCAGAGGTTATTCCAAGCCACCTCATGTTCCCAAGAAGGGATCAAGCAACTGTGGAGGTCAACAAGTTGCTGGCAAAAAGAGTCATCCAAACCGACCCGCAGACCAAATAGGATTCAGAACTTACTCCAGATTCTTTTTAGTGCCAAAACATACAGGGGGACCGGAGGCCCATCTTGGACCTCAGCAAATTAAACAAATCCATAAAGAAGGACAAGTTCAGGATGGTGACACTGCAGTCTATACTCCTGTTACTAGGAAAAGACACTTGGATGTGCTCAATATACCTCCAAGATGCTTATTACCACATAAAAATAGACAGGGCATCAAAGATCATATACACTTCCGGCTGGGAGCCAGTCACTACCAGTGTCGTGCTCTGCCCTTTGGTCTCACCACAGCCCCCAGGGTGTTCACCAAGTGTATGGCAGTAGTGACAGCTCACCTGAGACGTCGAGGATTCCAAGTGTTTCCATATCTGGACGACTGGCTCCTGACCGCCACCACCAGGCATCTACTTCTTCAGACCAGGGACGTTACTATTTCAATTTGTGTCCAGTTGGGGATTTCTATCAATTGGGAAAAATCTGCCCTATTGCCCTCTCAATTTGTGATTTTTATAGGCAAAGAAATAGACACAGTAGTCATGTTGGCTCGTCTTCCAGTAGAAAGGGCACAGAATCTGGTTCTTCAAATTCACCATCTTCTCCCAGTCTGAAAAGTCAAGGCCAAGACTGTTCTGAAGCTTCTAGGGACCATGGTTTCTACCATTATACTGGTGCCGCTAGCCAGAATACACATGCGGATTCTTCAGTGTCTCCTGTTGTCCCAGTGGTCCTTTCAACAACTATCCTTAACTCATCACATTCTGCTGACAGACTCTTGCAAGAAGGACCTCATTTGGTGAACTCAACCCAATCAGTTAACCCACGGGCACTCCATTTGTCCCTCGCCAACCCTTTGCCACTGTGACCACAGATGCCTCACAGATAGGGTGGGGGGGCATTATCTAGTTAGGATTGTCCAAGGCACATGGCAAGATCACCAGGCTCACCTGCATATCATTGTTCTAGAGATGAGGGCGGTACTCCTGGCGTTGCAAGCACTTCACAACCTTCTTCCTCTTGGGACAATTGCAGTACAATCAGACAACATGTCGGTAGTATGGTATATCAACAAACAAGGCAGAAACAGATCATACAGACTCTGTCGAGAGGCCATTTGAGTTTGGAAATGGGCGATATCTACCTAGCGCTTTCTGGTGGCGATGCACATCCCGGGGACAACCAGCGTGATAGCTGACAAACTCAGCCGGGCAATTTTGATGCCCCATGAGTGGTCTCTGAAACAGGAAATAGCGGAGCAGATTTTCCGCAGATGGGGACAGCCTTGCTGCGATCTCTTTGCCATCCCAGTCAATGCAAAATGCAGCAGCTATTTCTCGGTCATCCCCCCTCTGGGGGAGTCACCAAGAGACGCACCTGTTCACGACTGGCCTCTGGGTCTCCTTTATGCTTTCCCTCCCTTTCCTCTCATACCCAAGGTGATTCACAAAGCAAAACAACTGGGAAGCAATCTGATCCTCATTGCTCCTTACTGGCCTTGACAGGTTTGGTCCCCCTTTCTCGGGCCTCATCTCCTAGATGATCCATGGATTCTGGACCCAGTGCCAGATCTCTTGACGCATATGTCAGGTTCGCTTCACCACACCTTACACACCCTCAATTTGACAGCTTGGCTGCTCCAGTTCCATCCCTAGTCAGGCTTCACAACTTCTCACCCTTCGTGACTCATATCCTTACGTCCTCTCATAAACCCTCCACTAGGTAATTATATTCCACTAAATGGAGGAGGTTCTCTATCTGGGTTGAAAAAGAGTGTTGACTCTTATACTGCTTCCATTCCAGTGGTTCTGGAATTTTTGTCAAAACTTTTCCACCAGGCATCTGCGGCTGCCACAATCAAAGTTCAATTGGCAGCAATTTCTAATTTTCACCTAGGCCTACAAGATTCTAATCAGATGTCACATAGGTTGTGCAAGACCTTCCTCAAAGGTGCCACTTTGTTAAGACCCCCCTTTCAGGAACCGGCTGCTTTATGGGACTTGAATTTTGTGCTATCCAAATTAACGTCTTCACCTTTGAGTCTTCTCATTCGTCGCCTTTGAAATTTCTGTCTTGGAAAACTTTGTTTCTGGTGGCAATCACATCTGCTAGACAAGTGTCAGAGTTACAAGCACTGTCTGTTAAACCCCCTTATCTGATATTTCACAAAGACAGAGTATCTCTTCGTACTAACCCATCCTTCGTCCCCAAGGTCTGTTCCCATAACACTTTGAACCAATTTATAGAACTTCCGGTGTTCTTCCCTAATCATTCCAATGCAGCAGAGTACAGGTTTCATCAGTTGGATGTTCATAGACAATTATGTTTTTATTTGCACAGGACCAAGGAATTCAGGAAGTCAGACCAATTATTTATTTCCTTCTCTGACTCCAGATTAGGTTACCAGTTTCCAAAGTGACCCTCTCTAATTGGATCTCTAGCTGTATAGTTTACATTTACACTTCTGATGGTAAGCCTTTACCTTTCAAAATTAAGGCTCATTCTACAAGATCTCAGTCTACCTCTGCAACCTTTCAAGCCAGGGTCCCACTTGATAATACCTGTGCAGCAGCAACTTGGGCTACCCCTCACACATTTGTTACTCATTACAAATTGGATTTAACCTCCAGGGGTAGAGCATCCTTTGGTTCCACGGTATTCCGGAGTATTTTTCTTTGAGCCACCCAAGAATAAGGTGCTAGGGACGCTGTCCCATGTGTAAGAATGAAGACGAGATAGGACTACACAACATAAAGAAGTTATGTACTCACCATAACGTTCCATGTTTGTAGTCCATCTCGCCCTTCATTCTTACAAACCCACCCACCTACCCCCATCCTATAAGTATCTGGAGACAGTAAAATATTGCTACTATTATTCACTGGAGACCTTTTATTATTGGGTTCTTTTCCTATGGTTATTATTTTTATTTCTCTGAGTTAGCAGCGCACAAGTTCTGGGGATTGTACTGGTGCACCATGGGATACCTACCTAGCCACAAGCCATCTAGAAGACTTTGAGCTTGTAAAAAGACCAAACCCATGTGTAAGAATGAAGAGCGAGATGGACTACAAACATGGAGCGTTATGGTGAGTACATAACTTATTTTTCTTGAGCAGTCTCATATTCAGCCAGCTTTTCTACATGTCATCCTGATTCTTGCCGTTTTATCACCTCATCTGAATATCTATTTAAAGCTTCTTCCATTTTTTCCATCCTTTTGTTGTTTGAGTTGATATACACCATTAGTGTTTCGTTTATTTTAATTAGGTCTGTGTGCAGTTGTCTTATACTTCCCTGTAGGTTACTGGAAGTCATCTCTGGAACTTGCACTGTTTTTTGCTGAACAGCTGCAGTACTCTTCCCAGTCATTTTTTTCCTCATCTTTTGTAGCTAATTATCTTTCGGGTCCTCTGTATCTCTTTTTTCCTGGCATCCAGGCAGCGAACTTACTAGCCCATTACTGAAATTAACCCAGAAACATGAGTTCTCTGGCTTTCTCTGCTGAGTTTCTGTTTTCCCACTGGGAGCGCTTTGGAAGTTCTAATGTTTATCATATTGATCACTGCTTCAGTTGCCTTAGCTATATGGGTTATATCTTGCCAATGATATAACAGCAGGCCAGCTTCTAAATCTTCAGTGCACCTTCCATGTACTCACACCATTAGGCTGCTCAAGCTGAGCTGCACAAAATGACAGGTTTGAGCACCAAGCCCTTCAGAGCTTTCATGCCTACTGAAAGATGGAGGCTGAGCCCTGACAGGACATAACATTGAGCAAAAATATATACACGTATAGACAGGCTGGCAAAATCAAAAAACAGAAAAGGGGATGGCAGGTGGTAGAGACTACTGCAGCAGTGATAATTTGAACATCTGCTATTATGGTTTGTTTGCTTACGTAACTGTACTATGTTTTTTATATTGATCATTGCTGTAGTAGCCTTAGCTATATGGGTAGATTACCCTAGCTTTATTCATTTAGGGGTTTGAAGGGGAAGGGTCTAGGAGCCTGTAAAGAAGAGTCCTCTTGCAAGACAGAGGTTTAATACATGCCAGCATGAATACACTTCAACTCAGTGCGTAGATGATATAATTTCAATATCTTTTAGGCACTTTTTGGTGAAGATGTGTAGCAGGTACTAAATGAAGTGAAAAAGTGCTACTAGGAAATATATGTGTAAGTGAAAAAGATTTTGTAGTTGGTGTCAGTCTAAGAACTAGAAACTTATTCAGGCCAGGCTGCATCTGGTTCTTGATTATTTGTGTGAGTCACTATCCTCTGGCTTCTCTTATTCCTCCATCAAGGTTCATTTGTTGGTCCTCTCTGCTTGTCTGCTCATAGACTTCCCTTTATAACCCATCTCTAGTTAAGCAGTTAAAAAGGATGTTGCTTATGCGTCCACCTAGGAAAAATGTGTCTCCTTCTTGATATCTTAACTTTGTGCTTGAAAAGCTTACTGTTTTTCTATGTAAACCAGCTCATCAAGCTGGCTATTTTCCTCGTTGCTCTGACTTCTGGAAGGAGAGTGTCTGAATTACAAGGATGCAGTGGCAGACAGACTAAGCAGGTCACAGACAGACCCTCACAAGTGGACACTCAGAACAGTGGTCTTTCTGGATTTGGTTCAGATGTGAGGAACACTTCAAGTAGTTCTTCTCATCTCCTTTCAAAACAGACAGGTGGAAAAATTCTGTTTGAGATATTCTCGCAACCATGCCTGGGGGGACAGAAGCATTCTTGTTCCTTTGATGGGAATGCCTTTTTTTAAGCATTTCCACCCTTTCCATCAATACTCAAGGTACTTCTGAAGATTCAGAAAGAATTACCAAAGATAATGATGATAATTTCCTTTTGGCTCAGGCAAGGTTGGTTCTCCCTTTTAATGGAATGGGCCAAGGGCAATTACTAGAGTCTTCCTCACACTGTGGATCTGTTCAGTGTAAGGGGCAAATCGTAGACCCCAACTTAGAGCAATTGCTGCTGACAGGCTAGATTATTCTATCTTGATACCTTTTAGGCACTTGTTCCATGAGGATGTGCAGCAGATTTTGAAGGAAGTAAGAAGACCTGCAACTAGAAAATCTTAAGTTTACAAGTGGATGAGGTTTCCTAGGTGGTATATAACCAATACCAGAGGGCCCTGTGTGGTGTCTATTCTTCTGTTTTTTAAATGTTTGTGGGAGCTACTCGGTGATGGCTTTTATGCATTTATCAAGATGCATTTGTTGGCTGTCTGAGCTTGTCTGCCCATGGATCCCCCTCTTTCATCTTTTTTTTTTATTGTAAAACATTTTATGAAAGGAGTGTTGCTCTTGAGACCTTCTCAAAACCAAATTCCTCCTCTTTGGGATCTCAGCTTTGTTCTTGAAAAATTGACCTTATCTCCTTTTGAACCTGCCTTTCAGGCTGATTTGAAGTTCATGTCTTGGAAAACTGTTTTGCTTATTGCATTAACATCTTCAAGGTAAGTCTGATCTGTAAGCTGTCATGGTGGGTTAGCCTTATCTGATTTTCCACAAGGATGGGTTGTTTTACTTATTTATTTTATTTTATATTTGTTGACCGGGAGTGCCTGACTGAGCCAAAGCCCTTTTTCAGCAGAGGCCAGGGGAAAAAAGCTCCAGACATGTAGCATTCATACAATCTAACAAAATTTAATTAAAACAAACAATGTTGAATAAAGAGAGTAATCTTGGAAATGTTTTGGTTTACAATAACTGTTACAGTTCAAATTTAGAGAAAATGAAGAAAAAAAGAGGATACAAGAATTATTTAGATATGCAAATCTTATTTACAATAGTTAAGTTCTTTCATCAGTAAGCCATATTGAGTGGCATACAGGTTGACAGAAGGTAAGACTGTTAGTACAGGAAAGTAGGTTAGGTTGGGGTCACAGTGGATAAATTGAAGCTAAGAGGAAGGATTTTGGTCAAGGAGGGTGTGAGCAGGGGCAGGTCCAGTGTTTTTTGAAGTAATCTTTCGTAGCTATTTTAAATTTTTTAGGGTTTGTTTGACTTCTGATATCTAGGGGGAGTTTGTTCCATTCAGTAGTAGGGTGATAACTATATACATTGCTGGCAGTTTTTGTTTTTGGTTTGTAGACATTTAGTAAGTCTTGCGTTGCACTTCTGAGATGTCTAGTAGGAGAGTAATGTGAGATGAGGGATGATAGAGCTGGGCAGAAAGATGGTTAATATAGAATGGAGTGGATCATTTGTAATTGAGATTGTAGTAGTAGGTGAGGTAGTTCAAGCCAGTCAAGGAATTTAAGGGAGAGACAATGATGAGACTTATAAAGTTGTTGAGCTGCAAACCTGGCTACTTTGTGGTAGGTAGTTTCTAGCTTAGAAAGTAGAGAAAAGTTTAGATTAGTAAGTATTTGGGAGTAGTAAGTAAAGCAAGGGAGAAGATAGGCATGAATTAGTGTATGTCGGGCTTCTGTGGTGAGGAATCTACTATTTCTGTACAGGAGTCCTAGCTTCAGATGGGTTTTTCTGATGCAATTGTTAGTATGTAAATCAAATTTTAGTTGGTCATCAGTAGTGATTCCGAGTAATTTTGTGTTGGCATCTACTTCAATGGGAGTATTGTTTAGTAATGTAATGGTAAAGGAAGGTTTGATGTGGTTTACAGATTTAGGGAGAAAGAGAAGCTTTGGATTGAGGATGAGCTGGTGTTTTTTTGAGCCAAGTCTCAACAGAGTTGAAGGATGTCTGGGTAGTGGAAAGGAGTTCAGAGGGTGAGTTTGCAATAGTGATGACTGCTGAGTCATCAGCATATTGGACAATAGAGGACTGTGGACAGGAGGAGTAGAGTGAGTTAGTAAATATATTAAAATGTAGAGGCCCAAGTATGGATCCTTGGAGAACAACTGTTTTAACGTATAGGGGGAAGAAAGAGTGCTAAGTCCCATCTGACTGATTGCTGTCCATCAGTGAGATAGCTGGAGAACCATGCTACTGTATCAGAAGTGAAATAGAGGTCTGCGAGTTTGTTGAGTAATAAGGAGTGTGAAACAGTGTCAAAAGCCTTAGAGAGTTCAAGGAATAGGCAAGATATAAGTTTATTATTGTCTCTGCCTAGAGAAATGGCATTGAGAAAGGATAGAAGAGCAGTAGTGGTACTGTGCTGAGCACGGAAACCATGCTGGGTAGGAGTGAGAAGTTTTTCTTGTAGGAGATGATGCATAGTTTGTTTGTGTTATACATTTCACAAGTATTTTGGAGAGAGGAGAGAGTATGGCAATGTGTCGGAAATTAGATATTTCTGTGGAGTTATCTCCTTCGTAAATTGGAAGTGTATAGAACTGTTTCCAAATAGTTGGGACTTTAGATTAAGAGACTGAGCGGTTGATAAGGATAGATACAGGCACAGCCAGGGAATGTGCAGCAATCTGGAGAAAGTATGAAGGAATGTGATCAGCTGATTCAGAACATGGCTTAAGTTTAGAGAGTAGTGATTTAATGTAGGTAGTAGGAACAGGTTTGAGAGAGAGAGAGAGTTTGTAGGGTATGCAGAAGGGGGTAGTTCAGGGAGGTTAGAGGAGTTATAGTTAGGAGAGTTGCTATTAAATAGTTTGGTAATAGATTCTATAAAGTAGGTGTTGAAAGTATTGGCAGTCTCTTTGGGGGTCTTATCAGGACATGGGTTTGGTGAGGTAGTTTCCAGGGTGTAGGATCTGATTAATAGCATTCCAAAAATGTTTTTGATCTGATTTTAATGTTGTTGGGGGATTAAAGTAGATTTTTTTTGTCATTGTCAATGTATGTTTTTTGTTTGATTTCCAAGTTCTTTGAACTTTTGCAAGTCGGCAGGAAGTTTGGATTGTATCCATATTTTCTTGGCCCTATCTCTGCTTTTCATAAGAGAACGGGTAGTTTTTGACAGCCAGGGTGAAATTTTGGCTTTTATTTGAACTTTTCTAGTTGGGGCAAGTGACTTTAAGATGGTAAGGAAAGTAGAGTTAAAGGCACTAACTGCCTCATCCAGTG
This sequence comes from Protopterus annectens, assembly GCF_019279795.1. Classification (NCBI taxonomy): domain Eukaryota; kingdom Metazoa; phylum Chordata; order Ceratodontiformes; family Protopteridae; genus Protopterus; species Protopterus annectens. Next base: position 983,514,120 of record NC_056748.1, on the reverse strand, counting down.
GAAGCTGTTTAAAGAAATCCCACTTGACTCTAGAGAGAAGGGTTTGGAATATTTCAGGTTTAAAGTTGGTGAGCTTATGACAGGTGATATATCGGTGGGGTTTGGAAAGATGTGTGGTATATCTAAGGACCTTAATAGGCGAGTGGTCACTAAAAGAGTTGGGTAAAGTTTCAGGATTTTGATACTTACAGGGATTTGAAACTAGTATCCAGTCTATCGGGGAGCTTGAACTATGTGTTTTGTTGATGTGTGTAGGCTGAGAGATAAGTTGAGTAAATCTGTATAGATTTCTGTGATGGTGAGAGTTAGGAGTATTGAGGTTCAGCCAATCAATATTTACATCCCCTAGGAGGATAGTTTCATTAGGGATGTTTTGGGAGAGATATCAAAGAAGGTTTTCCAGTAGGGGAATGTTGTCACCGGGTGGGATATATATGGCTATTACTGTAATGGTATTATGGTTATTAACCTTCAGGTTTGCGGCAAGTATTTCGGCAGGTAAGTATCTGGGAAAGGTTAGTTTGGTTTGGGAGAGAGTAAGTTTATTGGAGTGAATAAGAGCAACACCACCATCACCTTTCTTTTTAGTGTGATCTTGGCAGAGAATATTACAATCTAGGGGGAGAATATCTTTATCTTGGTGTTGGGGTTTAAGCCAAGTTTCTGTGACAGAGATGATGTCTGGGTTGTGATGAGTTATCTATGCGTGAAATTGACTTACTTTATTTAGGATGCTTCAAGTATTGATAGAATAGAATGATAGATGTTTGTTAGGTATGTGTGACTGGTTATAGTTAAAGGGATTATTTAGTGGGGTGGATAAGTTAGTAGTAGAACCAGGATTGGTATGTATGTTAGTAGTAGGACCAGGATTGGGATGTATGTCGCCAGGTAAGAGCAGTCATTGAGAAACAGTATGGTTTTCTTTTAAATGGGTTGCCATAGAAGTGAGTGGTTTTGTAATTGGGAGGAGAATAGTATGAGGAAAGCATTTTTATTTTGGGAAGGATATGTTCATTGGGAGGATGGATGCACAGATGACTACAGGTTGTTGAGGGGAAGAGAGAGTATGTGAGTAAGGATACGTAGGGATCTTATTTATTGGGTTATGGAAGGAGTAGGTGCAGTGATTGTGAAGAGAAGAGTGTCAGCAATCTGTCTACCTGGTATGGGAATAGAAGTCACAGCCTTCTTCACCAGAGGTGAGTGTGCTACCTGTTATGCCACTGACAGTGTTTTTCTGTCACTAAAGTATTTGTCTGGCTGCTTGTTGATGTAGATTTAAGAGTAATTGCACAAAAATTGAGAATTATAACTTTTGGCACCTGCCTTTTAAAGAGAGGCACTGTGTGTGTGTGTGTGTGTGTGTGTGTGTGTGTGTGTGTGTGTGTGTGTGTGTGTGTATATATGTATTCAAAGATACAGCTTCATTTTGTTGGATAGCAGTGAAAGGCACAGGGCTAAGAGTGGTTTACATGACTTTCTGTGATGCCATTGCTCATAACTCTGCTGTTAATCTGTACAGTGTGAAGCCTATTTGGAAGTGGTTGTTGCTGGTCATATAGTACAAAAAACAGCAATGTTCAGTTGACATGTGCTCTTAAGAAAAAGCACCTTGATTAACTCATTAATGTGCACTATGCACTGGTGCTAATTATGCCTTTAGCACTAGGTGTGTGGGTTGCTTTGTCCCATTCAGGCTGGCACTACTTGAAAGGCAAACCACATTCAAGAGTTTTTGTTTCAGTGTAGCTTTGTCACGGTACTGAATTTGCAGTGTTCAGTGCCATGGTTAAAAATGTTCTTGTTCAGCTAAAAAAATTTTTGACATTTAATGTTTTTTTTTTTACTTACAGCTCTAAGCAGATGTGATCCAGTCTGATGGTGTTCAGGAATATAACACTTAGGAGGCATTAATGATATATATGCTGTTGTCAGCTGTACAGTTTAGAGCGCTGTCCCTGACAAGGGCTATCAATGTTTCCTTTAGTTTTTTATTAGAAGCATAACACAAGCACCTATCCAATTACATAACCACTTGCCTGTTATTATAATTGACTGCTTTCTTGGAGTAAAATTCCGGTGATATGACCGTTCGGTAAAGTAATTTTTCAGTGGAGTTGTCCCATGATTTTCCAAGTTCAGTGATGTCAGGTAGACCCGTGTGTAGATATATATACATATATATGATGGACTGTACACTGGGTAACATTTTTAGTGCTGAGCTTTAAGTCTTCAAGTTGCTGCTGTTAGTACTATTTAATCCAGTGGTGCACAACATCTGGCCTTGGGGCCAAATCTGGCCCTCGATGGAACACCATCCTGCCCCTAGAGAGAAAACAAAATTTTTTAAAAAAAGTGAAAAAATGCTATGCCTTACTCCAGTCACGCAAACTTTCCAGCACGTACTTACTTACCTAATGGACTGCAGTTGCGCATACCTCTAATTTTTGCTGTGGAAGTAACTATTCTTTGTTGTTTATAACTTGTAGTCTGTAAACAGTAGTAACTTTCTGCAAGAGTTTGTAATAAGTCATGGCTGCAAGACAGAATAAAGTCAAATGCAAAGTTGATGTAGAAAACAGGCAATTTCATGACTGCTGTCTTAAGTAAAAAATGCCAGTCACCTGTACCTATTGTTAACTCGTACCGGCTTACTTTGTTTTGAGATGGCCCGCAGAGGCATTAAGAATTCGTGTAGAGGTCCTCCCCACAAAACGGTTGTGCACCACTGATTTAATCCCAGAGTCATTGTTAGTGGATCATGCAGCAAATTTGTTAGCGATTATGTGTAAGTATATTTATTGCCTATAACTACTTTGTTGATATTGATTATATATAATATATAAATACTTTGGTTTTGTAGTCAGTAGCAGACATAATGATTATTTAGCCTCCATAGCCCCCATGTCTGTATGTGTTCTCTCAAGGTGTTCCCACATCCTAAAGGCATGCAATAGCTGAATAGGTAATCCTACATCTTCCTTGTAGATAAGTGGCATGTGTGAATATGTGTGTATGTATGTTGCCATAGATGGACATCCTAACCAGAATTAGTTTCTTTGTCTTGTGCCTTTTGAGTGACAGTGTTTTCTCACAACCCTAAACTGGATAAAGCTGGATGGGAAAAGTGAATGTATACATATAATCCAAAAATTACAAAAATATTTTTGTTGCAAAATCAAACAGACTCAACATCTCAAAACTTATTTAGGCTTCCCTCAAATAATCAGAGGTAGATTTATGTATTGTGGTGTGACATTTTGTTTGTTTGCATGCATGCCATTTTTATGAAAATGTAGAAATCGCGTATTTTTTTTAAATATCCAAACAACACATTCTAGGATTTAGAAGGATCCTCACCACTCATGGAAATGGCCCACATCAGGTAAGTCAGTTTATGCAATGGTGAGAGAATGTGATTCAGAGATACAGCTTTGAGTTTAATGAGAAAGACCTCATTATCGACTCATTAGCATATCTTTGAGTCGAATTCCAGCTAGCACCAGCACTGTTAGACCTGATGGTGGTGATGTTTTCTCTGGCACCCCATGCGTCATGCTGGCAAAAGCACCCCTTACACTTACACAAACATGCACACGCACGCACCCACCCACACACACACACACACACACACACACACACACACACACACACACCACGTGCGCCCATCAAGAAACAACCATCCACAGCTGATCACACTCATGGACAAACGCACTGATTCACCCAAACTTATGCTGCAACAAACACATACATGCAGATTTTCATTTCCCCACTTAACCCTGTCTAATGCAGCCACCTGGCTAGACAGAGATGTACACACACACACACACACACACACAATCCAGCTTCATTCATAGCTCTACAGATATGCGCACACATCTATCTATCCACACATGATAACACAATCCTCCACCCTCATGTCTTTGCTGATCTTACTTGCACTGCAGCTACTGTAATAGGAGTGAATTGGTGATTGATGGCTTTTGATAGCATTCACCTTTTCTTCTAATAGTGGAAGTTCATAGAGCAAAGAGAGTCTCTGAATTCCTTATCTGTGTAAATCATGAACTGCTGACATTTAGGGAAGAATACACATAGGTAATTAGCATTAGCATGCGGCACAACTATTGGACTTCTTTCCATGCTTAAGCTATTTGTGGGAACCTCAGTGATAGGGGTGTCTTAGATTCAGAGTATCTTACAGCGAGTAGAAAAACTGACGTGTTGAGGCTTCTTATCATGGTATGCCTTTCTGAATCCTAGGTACTATCTTCTGAATCATATATACTAAACATAAAGCATTCATGGTAGATTCTTCTCCCATAATGGTAATGTTTACTTGATATCATAGATTTTTCCTTAAACTGATTTGCTTTGAAACACTGACAGACCTAAGAAACTGTTTACTGTGTTCTTCAACAGTAACAGAACTAAGAACTTGCATATGTTTTTGTAAAAACAGAGATAACCATGAATGTCTCCATAAATACATGTGACCTATATAAAAGTATCACTAACTGTTTTTCCAGTGTATGGCCTCTCATTTCATATTATCTCATTACATCCGAGTGACGCCTCCAGGTACACCTGCAGTTAACTCCTACTGAAGCCTCTAGGCATCAAATATTGCTTGTTCATTCAAAAATTCCAAAATAATGCTATGCACAAGGTTTTAAAAGATTTCATCTTAAAGCTTACACTGTGGCAAACTCAACTGCATTAATATATGACATCTATCTAAATATCTCAACAACCAAGTAACACAGACAGAACTCCTTAGCCTCATATGAAAGGTGTCAGCTAAATGAATAAAATATTGCTGGGATATTGTAAGTTGTTTACAAAATATTATAAATGTAATAGTTACTGTGTTTTCTGTTACTTATACAATTTCTTTTAAGACCTAGAACCTAAAGAATACTACCACTATAAAAATAGGTTGTACTGAAGGATTTGCCATTTATACTTTTTTCATAACCCTTATGGTTCCAGAGATGTGTACATTAGTTTGAAATGTAAAAGCATAATTTGATTCTGTCAAACAGCTTAGGCTCCATCCATTGTAAGTTACAGTGCGAATGTCCTGAGCTCCATATGAGTGAATGAGATAAGCATCTTTTAATTTACTTAGTTTTTCAAATATTAACAAAAATATGGACAGATGCATGTATTTGTGATTCAACATAACACTATATGATTAGGTAAATGTGTTAAATTTACCTAAGTATAACTTACCTAACTGATGCAGTTTGTAGCTTTATTGGTGTGTACATTCTTTATATACTTAATGCCATGTGAAACAAAACAGTCATATGGTGTCTTCTGTGCAAATGCAAAGTCTGTATATGACAAGATGTTTCATGTCTGCAAGATAAATGGACCATTAATTAAATATTTGAAATTAATTCTTTATGGTCTAAAGCTATGAAACATACACTTTATGTAAACACACAGACTTCCAGATTCTAATGTTATCTTGTGTGCGTCAAGCTACTTTATTGTCTGAATGGTATTGTATTTTCCAAAATGATGGAGACTGGGGGAAGGTAGTGAAACACTTCCTTAGAAGAACCCTGACTCGTATTCAGGTTTTAACCTGTTTAATCACAAAAGCATGTGTTAACCTTTCCTTTTGTCTTTCTAGGAATCACAGTAAACTTTTGGTTGGAGATGCTTCAGGACGAATATACAGCTGGTCTGTAGAAGGTTAAGAAGAACGTTTCTTGATTTTGAACTGAAGAAATCATCTAATGGTCATGAAATACAATCACATTGTTCTGATTCACCAGTTGTTTGCTATGAGAGCTCTTCCAAGGAGATGAACCAAAAGGAAAGACTGCAGTAATATTCATGTGCAGTGGTATTAATTCAGCACAGTTTATTATACAGTATTTTACAAATAAAGAAACTAAACTGAATACCGATGATGGCACTGTGATCAGTGCTAAGCTGCTTCAGTACGGATCATTGTGTATTCTTCTGCATGGGATACAGAAGTGCAGAGGATAGGGTACCCTTATTGATCCTAAATATATAAATTATATATACCTTATACAAGGGGAAGCCCTGCAATTCATGACTGATGTATGTAAAACTACATATTACTTAAATTCAGTGCCTTATGGTCTAAGTATTACAGCAGTCCTGGAAATGTATAATCGACTTATTCATACTAACTATTCCTTTTCATGTTTTCAGCACTGCTGCCTTTTTTCATCAGTTATTCAGCTATCAAGGAATTCTTCCAGTCTGACATATGGTTGGATATTTTCTTGGCTAACTATACAAATTTGCTAATGTATGTCACTGCAGACATACTTCCAATATGCTCACATACTTTTTTAGTGTATTGCTGTTACTGTCAACAGGTCTAAACTTTGAGTGGCTGTTACAGTTTCCCAGTGAGCTTTAATTGCAAGACTAGATATGTTAGTATAACAGTATTACGATTCACTCCTCTGGGAGGTCGTCACATGCAAAATTCAAACAGATATGTCACCCAAGGCAAATGGACAGCTCAGAAGTTTTACTCAAACCAAAGGTATTCTGGAGCCTAATCGTTAATATAGTTGCTTTGAATGGGATATGTTACATTTGTGCAAAGGATATCTCTTTAAACTTACCTTCTTGATTTGTATGCCTTCATAAACTGGATTACATTCAGATATCCCACTGCTGAATAAGTATGAGCAGATGTCATTGAGGTTACTGGATGCGTATACTCAAAATTATTTGTTTCTGAATGCATTTCTCCAACAAAAGTTGTCTTCTGAAATAATCCATAATATCCATGTTCATTGCAACTTGAAGTTTGTTTTGCTTTCCAGGTTGTTGCCCTCTTCGATTTGGGAGATGCAAGTTCCAACACAGTGTATTCAACAAGTGAAGTTCCTATGAAGAAAATAAAAAGATAACTATTTCTTTGCAAGGCTTTAACTTCAAGTTAATTTTTGACACAGTGCATTTTCAACAAATTCCTATTAAATTTTATTAAAGCTGATAACAGTGCTGGAGAAGCTCTCTATTTTAGCTGCATAGCTAAACTTTGGAATTCTCTCCCCTTAAACATAAAAAAACAACCACCAATTCTACACAATTTAAAAAGATCTTTAAAGCACATTTAAACAAAACTTGGATATTCCCCAGCTGTAGCCCAACCTAAGGAAACATATCCTTTAGCCAACAAGCCCCCCATTATCTGGTATAGATTACTTCAGAATATCTAATACCTGTGTACTACTACATTGACTGTGTTCTGTCAAAATCTTGTCTAAGATTACTGCTATACTATGCACTATAATTTTGTTTATGATTTTTGCTATACTCTGTGCTGTAATCCATGATCACTGAAAATGTTGTGCTGAAATCATATAATGTCATATGCTTGATTTGTATCTCTGTACCTAATGAAAGTATGTATTTGTACTTCTGTATAACTAAAATTGTACTATCAGTGTAAATTTATGTTTATTTTTAATGTGGAGCTTTTCTCCTCAGGCCTCCACTGAAAAAGGACAGCTTGTCCACATGGACTTTCCCGGTAAACACATGTAAAATAAATACAATACATAAATAATTTTCAGTCAGTTATTTTGCCACATAATTTCTGAAAAAAAATTATTAATTTGAATATGTGTATATCTAGTTAGACTTGATATAAATAATAGTGACAGATTGTACTTCCCTTTCCAGGGGACTTCAAAGTAAACCAGTATGAGCTGTCTTCCAGAAGACTTGCTCTTAGTGTAAATGACTTATTCCACTGTATTTCACTGGAATAAGTCACTTTATACTGAGAGCAAATCTTTTGGAATATGGCCGCAGGTGTAAGCTTATTTATAGGTAGAACTTAGACCAAGGTAATTCACTTGCAGCAAGAACAAGTATTTTGGAAAACCAGGGCATGCTTACACTGGAGTAAGTCACTTAGAGAGCAAGTCTTCTGGAATTCTGGCCATATGTCTGGAGCAGGATTCTGGGATTAAAGATTTTTTCTTTAAAAATTACTTTAAATTTATAGTTCTTGAAAAACAGAGTGTATGCAACCATGTTACTTTCTCTTACACTTTGTAAAGGGGCTAATGCCTTCCTTAACCCTCACTCCAGGTGGTTATACTTTTTTGAAGTACTATGCAAGGAAAGTGAGGAGCAGTTGGATGAGAGCTAACCCCTACTGGGAAATATACTGTAGCACAAAGTAGTGTTATGAGACAGTAGCATGTTATTTTATTTATTTTACATTTGTTGACCGGGATAGTCTGACTGGATACATCTCCATTTTCAGCAGAGGCCCGGGGAGAAAAGCTCCAAGATAATAATACACATTGAACATTTAGTAAATATTAGTTTCAAGCAGATTACAGTCATAAGCAATACCAGCATTTAGCACATATAGTACTTATTATAAAACACTTTACAAAACATAACATTATATCTGATATTGTTAATCCTTGTTCATTCCTTACATATGGGTATCAGTTCCGACCTCGGAACCGAGCCGGCCATCTTCCAAGCTCGCGTCAGCTACAAACTCTCGAGCTAAACTCTTACCCAGAATTCCCCTCTCCCTGTTACCTCAGATTTTGTTTGCCGCATCGCCATTCGGTCGTGTCAAGCTGCTTCTCTTGAGCTAAGTATAGATATTTGTTGTTAGACTAGTCTAATATAACCTTTTCTGTCAGAAAAGTTTCTATTTTGTTGTCTCTTACCTTATTGCATTTAGCGACTATATTTCCTTGAGTTTCCTTCTCTTTACTCTGCACTTTTTACTGCAAAGTATTTTCTCCCTTACCATCGTTGGTAAACCCTTCTTTTCTTCAATACCTTCGGGTATTTTGTATTGCTGGTACCCTTTCTTCTGTCTCCTTTTCTATCATATCAGATAAAAAAGTCCAGGATTTTAAAAGTGTTCAGATTGTGGACACAAATTACCTACGTCAGATGCACACTCTCTATGTGTTTATTGCTTGGGTGTGTCTCACTTATCTGTTGACCTGCCCTGTGGTATTTGCAAACATTTTTCCAATAGAACTTTGATTGAGAGGAAAAGTAAGTTGTTGCTGAAGGGACTTCTTAAATATCCCTTTTCAGAGGCTATTTCTGGGTCGGAGGTCTCAACCCCTCCTAAAGCCTGTAAGAAAATATTGAATGATCCTATGAAGGCCAAGTCTCTGCCTTCGTCCCCGGCTGGGGACTCCCGCCAACCAGTACCTAACAAGGCTAAGATTTCTGCTTCGGAGCTCACTCAGTCGGCCCCAGCACTTTCGGTGCTTAGACCTTCGGCACCATCAGTGATTTCAGCTCCGTCTACTGTAGCCTTTACTGTATCGGTACCGAGGGGTTCCTCATTTCACACTACTACGACTACTGCATCGGCACCGACTGTTCAGTCGGCGCAGACCTTGACCACGTCGGCTCTGACATCTCACTTGGAACCGATGCCTCAGTTATTAACACCAATTTTGTCGGTTCCAGCTTCGGTACCAATCTTTTTGTTAGTGCAGACCGTGACCTCGGCACCAATGATTTCCTCGGTGCAGACACCCTTAGTCCAGTCTCTCTCGGCACCATTGTTCTCAGTGTAGACTGGTGAGGCACCAAGCTTGTCTCTTCTGTGGACAGACCTGTTTCTCCTTCAGCTGTCTCCGTGTGATCCACTAGAAGCCTTTCTGAACATGACGTGTTGCGTCTTGTGGATCAAGTGCTTCTGGCCAGAGGTATCCCGCCCCCCCAGGACCTATCTTTCCTTGGGAGGTGATCACCCATCACCAAAGACCCCTTCTTATTCTCTTCCTTCATTGCCTTTGAAGTCCCTTGATATAGCACAGTCTTCCCCTTCTACAGTTCCCTTTATGGACCTCACTAAGGAACCGCAGTTGCCTTTGTGGCAGGAGAGTTTTGCTACAACCCAGGATGATAGTTGTGACATGCATAATTTGTTGTTTCACAGCCATCCGGGGACTCCGGGTCGGCAGGCTGAGCCACTTAGGGGAGGGGTGACCCCTGTCCTGGACACTCACCCCTCTCCAGGTGGACCAGCCTTCCAACTGATGGAGAAGGCTCTGGGTTCTGCTGGCGATACTGTGCTGTCTATCTCCCCGCTCTCCTCTGGACCGCTATGTTCACAAGTCGCACGTAGCAGACACCGGGCGCAAGGGCCTCAGGACATATTCCCACAGAAAACCCCCTTTCCGTTGTCTTCCCCAGCTTCCCCCTCTGAGGAAGTTCACCAGAAAAGTTCGTGCAAGAGGAAGCACATGGATTCCACAGAGGAGTCTCTCACTGAAGACACAGACTTTGATGATGGGAAAGGATCCCCTCGGTCACCCTCTGAGGTATCCTTTGGTGATATCCTCGAAATCCTTAAACAGAGAGGTGACTGGCAGCCCTCTAATCCAACCTCTGATGAGTCCGTGTTCCGACAGCTGTTTTGTGCCCGGCCCCCTACCTCCTGGGTTACTCCACCTGCCGATGAACTGGTCCGGCTTATCATGCAGCATGTGTGGAAGGCTCCTGACATCGTCGAGGCTATTCCCTGGAAGCCAGATAAGATTTTGTCCCCTTGTGCTACGGATCCCCATTGGTCTAAAGGTCTTCCTGTGGATGCTCTGGTGATGGCGGCCACAACCAAAAAGGATCTGGCGGAAGAAGAAAGCCAGACTGTCCATCCGCCCAACAAAGAGTCCCGGGCCCTGGACAGGATAGGGAAGCGCACCTTTGCATCAACGACCTTTGCTATCAGGTCCCTGAATTATATGGCACACTTTACCAGGATTCAAAGGGATCTAATTTCCGAGCTCTCTGAAACCTTGGCTGGTGCTGTGTCTGATGAGGTCCGTGACAAAGTGGCCTCTCAGCTGGCCACCATTGAGTCAATATCTAACTCCTCCATGCGACTGATATCTCACGCATCAGAAGGAGCAGCTAGAGCGGCGGGTTCAGCTGTGGTCTTGAGACGACAAGCCTGGAAGCGCTTGTGCTATTTCGCAGAACCTTTAAGGCTTCCTTTCTTAATGCTCCCATTGAAGCCTCTTCGCTGTTTGGACCCAAAGTTAAAACCACACTGGTCAGATGTGGACAGGACGGTAAGACCCTTTCTGCCGTAGGTGTCCATTATTCTTCCCCTTAACGTGCTTTCTCCAGAAACCAAAAGAGTGGGAAGATATGGTTCAAAAAGTCTCAGGGTCCTTTCCGTGACACACAGGCCAAGTTCTCCCCTAGAGGCAGAGGGGGAAACTCACAGGGAAGACGCCCTTTTCTGGGTAGAGGGGGTCCGTGTAACCAGGGTTCCAGGGACTCTTTTCCTGGCCAGTCCTAGCAGCTTTCCTGAAGAGCGGCCCAACTCCTTTCCACTGGAGGCTGGCTAACCATTACCACCGATTCTTGGGTACAAAGGATTATAACCAGAGGTTATCATATCCCCTTCAATCTTTGTCCTGTCCCTTCAAAAAACCTACCCGACGTTCCACTCAGTCAAAGGGAAGAAGCAGCACTAGAGCTAGAAAAGCTGCTAAGAAAAAGAGTCATCCAAATAATCCGTCCAGACCAGATAGGATCAGGATTCTACTCAAGACTATTTTTGGTGCCAAAGAAAACCGGGGACTGGAGACCAATTTTGGATCTCAATGTATTGATAAGTTTGTAAGAGTTCAAAAATCTCGGATGGTCACCATACAGTCTATCCTCCCCCTTTTGGAAAAAGAGAGTTGGATGTGCTCGATAGATCTTCAAGATGCGTACTGCCACATAAAAGTGGACAGGCCATCAAGAAGATTTCTGCACCTCCGTGCGGGAGCCAGTCACTACCAGTTCAGAGTACTGCCCTGTGAACTCTCTATAGCCCCCAGAGTGTTCACAAAGTGCATAGCAGTCATCACAGCTCACTTGTGACTACAAGGATTCCAGGTGTTTCCATACCTAGACGACTGGCTCATCTCCGCCCCCACCAGACATCTATTGGAAGAAGCCTTGGCATACTCTCTTCTCGCTGCAGAAAGGTTAGGCATAACCATAAACTGGCAAAAATCCAGTCTCACCCCATCTCAGTCCACAGAATTCATAGGGGTCATCTTGGATACTAAGAATTGCAGAGCATCCATTCCAGAGCACAGAATTCTAAGGCTAAAGCAACAACTGATCCCAATCCTTTCAAGAGAGAAATCCACAGCTCACTCTGTCCTACAGCTGTTGGGTTCCATGGCAGCCTCCATCACCATTGTCCCCCTGGCCAGGTTTCATATGAGGCTTCTACAATGGCTACTGCTCACGCAATGGTATCCTTTTCAGCATCTTCTTTCAGCCAAGATTCGAGTAACCCACAGGTGCAAACAGGACTTAAATTGGTGGATGACCCACAACCTGTCACAATGGTCTCGCCCCTTCTCCCCCCAGCAGCCTAAGGCTACAGTGACCATGGACACCTCCCTGATCGGGTGGGGGGGCTATGTCAGGGACAGACAGTCCAAGGCACTTGGTCCGAATTGGAGGCCCAACTCATATAAATGTTCTAGAGCTGAGGGCGGTGCTTCTGGCGTTGCAAGCAATCCATCCCTGCTGCCATCTGGGATGATTGCGATACAAGCAGACAACATGGCAGTGGTCTGGTACATCAGCAAACAAGGGTGAACCAAATCTTACCCCCTCTATTGAGAGGCCATGAGGATATGGCAATGGGCGATGGCTACCAACCGTTTCCTTCTAGCAGCGCACATTCCCAGGAGTTCTAACGTGATAGCAGACAGACTCCGCAGGTGCATTCTACAACCACACGAGTGATCTCTGAATCCCTTGATAGTGGCAGAGATCTTCCACTGCTGGGGCCATCCTTGCTGCGACCTCTTTGCATCCCCGACCAACTACAAATGCAGCAACTACTTTGCCCTGATTCCCCCTCTGGGACAGTCACCCAGGGATGCTCTAGTCCACGACTGGCCCTCAGGTCCTCTTTATGCATTCCCACCTCTCCCCCTCATTCCCCAGTTCCTGAAGAAAGCCCGTCGGTTGAAGAGCAAGGTGATCCTCATAGCACCATATTGTCCTTGTCAGATTTGGTTCCCCTTCCTTTGGCCTCAACTGCTAGATCAACCATGGATTCTCCATCCAACCCCGGGGTTGATCTCACATCCACAGAACCTGAGTCATCCCAACTTGGACAGCCTGAAGCTGATAGCTTGGCTCCTCCAATTCCCTTGATTGCCAGGCAGAATGGTCTTTCTTTACCAGTACGGGACATTCTTATTGCATCTCATAAGTCTTCCACTAGAATTACTTAGCTAAGCAAGTAGAAAAGATTTACCTGTTAGCTGAAAGAAAAACAAGTAGATCCCTTCTCAGCACCAGTATCGATAATACTAGAGTATCTGGCCGACCTATTTCCATCGGCTCTACCATTAGAGTTCATTTGGCTGCAATATCTAATTTCTATGAGGGTGTCCAAGACTCCTCTCTTATGTCACACAAATTATGCAAGACCTTCATAAAAGGTGCAAATCATCTGAGGCCCCCTTTTAGAGAACCTATTCAGCCATGGGACCTGTCATTAGTTCTACAAGCTCTGACAATGCCACCCTTCGAACCAGCTTCTTCTTGCAACCTCAAATATTTGTCATGGAAAACCTTGTTTTTGGTTGCCATTACTTCTGCCATACGTATCTCTGAGCTTCAAGCCTTATACATCAAGAGGCCATACTTGATTTTTCACAGAGATAGAGTGTCTTTGAGAACTAATCCTTCATTTCTGCCAAAATGAACTCTGAAATGTCCATTAATCAAACCACTGAGTTGCCAGTTTTCATTCCCAAACATTCAAACAAAGGAGAGTATTGCCTACATACTCTATATATTCACAGGCAAATTTGCTTTTACTTAAACAGGACTAAGGCCTTTCGTAAATCAGACCAGTTATTTTTGGCCTTTTCTGGACCTAGATTAGGATGTGCTGTTGCTAAGGTCACATTGGCTAGATGGTTGAAAGACTGTGTGACCTTCATTCATACACAATGTAATATCCCATTGCCTACTACCATAAAGGCTCATTCGACAAGGTCGGTGGCAACTTCTGCTGCCTTCCATGCCAGAGCTTCTTTACATGACATCTGTGCAGCTGCAACTTGGGCTACGCCTCATACCTTCATCAATCATTTCAAATTGGATATGGCCTCCAGGGGAAGAGCATCTTTTGGTTCTATGGTGCTCAGGAATGTCCTTCCATGAGAGCCTTCCAGGAATAGAGGTAGCTGGGGACTCTGTCCCATATGTAAGGAATGAACAAGGATTAACAATATCAGATAAAGAAGTTATGTCGTACCATAACGTTCCATCTGTATTGTTGATCCTCGTTCAGTCATTACGACCCTCCCTCCTTCCCCCTCCTGTGGCTTCTAGTCAATCTCACCATCTGGTTCTTTTAGGTCATTTGACCAGAGGTAGCCTCTACCTTCTTTTGACTTGCAAACTCAATCTGAGGTAACAGGGAGAGGGAAATTCTGGGTAAGAGTTTAGCTTGAGAGTTTGTAGCTGACGTGAGCTTGGAAGATGGCCGGCTCGGTTCCGAGGTCAGAACTGATACCCATACGTAATGACTGAACGAGGATCAACAATACAGATGGAACGTTATGGTAAGACATAACTTCTTTTTTCAAAGTTAAACATACGTAACATTGCATTCAGGTTTAAGACACACTGAGCAGCAGTTATACAATTGACCCTTCCTGAAATGGAGTGGTAGAAAAAAGTTAGTAGTAGTTGAAGGTAAGGCACCTAAGAAATAGAGAGGTCACTAGTTGGGGTTAGTGCAAGGACATAACCAATGAGTTTTGAAGTATTTCTTGAGTTTGTTTTTGAATTGCGTTAGTGAGGGTTCTAGGGTCAAGTCAGCTGGGAGTCTGTTCCATATTTTTCCAACAGAGTTGGCAAACAGAGAGTCCCCAGCTGAGTATTTGGATTTGTATGTTTGAACTACGAGTCTAGTGGATGATCGCAGTGGCCGGGTGCTGGTGTAGGGGCTGATAATATTTTTTAGTGCAGGTATATTTTCTGGTTGGTAAAGGACTTTATGTGCCACTATTAGCTAGTTGAACCGCAGTAGGCTTGACAGTTCAAGCCATCCTAGGCGATTTAGGTTGTGACAATGGTGTGTCCGGTAGGCTGTGCCAGTAGCAAATCTGGCAGTATGGTTATAGCAGGTTGATATTTTATTAAGATCTGTTTTGTTTAAGTTGGAGAATACAGGTGAGGCATAGAGAAGAGTTGATAGCAGATGGAAACGGGCAATTGCAGTTCTAGCAAGTGGGGTAAGGAAATGTTTGATTCTGTAAAGAGAGCCAAGTTTTTTATTAATGGTTTTGATAGTGTGATTGATATGCACATCAAACTTCAGGTTGTTATCAACTATGACACCCAGTAGATTAGTTTGGGCTTCTGGGGAGATAATAGTGCCATTGTTAGTAGTTATGTTGAAGGCTGGCAGGAGAGTCCTGCATGTGGGGTAGAAGAGGAGCAACTTAGTTTTGTTGGGGTTTAGGATTAGATGTTGATTGGAGAGCCATTATTCCACTGTATTGAAGGTAATTTGGGTTAATGTGAATAAAGTAGCTGGTGAGGTGTCAGAACAAATCAAGGTGGAGTCATCTGCATATTGAATATAGGTAGCATCTGGGATGACTGAATGAAGGTCATTGATAAAGATGGAGAAAATAAAGGGTCCTAGTATTAAGCCCTGGGGGACTCCTAATGTGATGGGTAGGCGAGATGATAGCTTGTCTTGCCATAGCACTGCCTGTTGCCTGCCCTGCAGGTAGGATTGAAACCATTGGAGTGCATGGTTGTTTAAGTAGAAGGCCTTCAAGCTATTTATAAGCATTTTGTAGTCACCTATGTCAAAAGCCTTGGATAGATCTAGAAAGAGTGCTGAGGATAGTTTGTTATTATTGTGGTTGTGGTTAATGACGTTAGAGAATGAGAGGAGGGCAGAAGTAGTACTGTGGTGTGGCTTAAAGCCATGCTGAAAGTTGGACAACAGCTTGTTCTGTGCGATGTAGTGCATGAGCTGTATGTGTACACACTTCTCCATAATTTTAGCTAGAGGTGACAGAATAGCTATAGGTCTACAGTTTGACAGTTCAGTGGAACTATCTCCTTTACGGAAAATTTCCCATGTCATACCTCTCCATATAGTGGGTACAGTAGCTTCAGATATAGCTCTGTTGATCAAGATAGAGATGGGGTAGGCTATGGTGTCAGCGGCCTTTTCCAGATAGTCTGCTGGGAGGAGGTCGGCAGCCAGGGTGATGGGTCTTAGTTTCTTAAGTGTGAATATGTTGAGTAGGAACAGGTTGGAAGGTAAAGTATGTTTGGGTACTGGGTGTGACTGCATTAGAATTAGAGCCATTGGGAGAGAGTTGGCTGGCTAGAGACTGGATAGTCTCTGTGAAGAAGCTGTTGAAGTTATTAACAATGTCTACTGGGGATTTTTGTTGGGAAGCTGAGGGGGATGGAGTGGCGGTTTTGCCTGGGTGGAGTAGTTTGTTTATTCCTGCCCAGAACCTTTGAGGTTTGTTTTGTGTTTTTGCAGTAGATGGTAGTAGTGGTTCTTTTTGTCTATGGTTATGGAGTTTTTGGTGTCATTCCTTAGCTGTCTGAATCTTAGTTGATCAAGTGGGGCTTTTGTTTTTCGGTAGGTGGCCCATGCTTTGTTTCTGAGTGAAATTTTGGTTTTGCTATCTTTAGAAAGCCATGGTGCACTATTAACTTTGGTTCTAATAGAGCGGCTGGGAGCATGGGAGTTAAGAATAGCAAGGAATATGGTGTTAAAGTATGCTACTGCTTCATCTAGGGGGAGACTTTTTAGTACTGACCAGTTGCATGCCTTACGTTTATTTTGAAACTTGGTGAGAATAAAATTCTTGTTGTTTCTTAATGTTCTATAGATGGGTTGGTAGGAGCAGTCTACTTTGAGCTTGATTACATAGGTGAGTCAGTGGTCACTTAGGTCATCAGGCAAAGTGTCTGATTTATAAGATTGAAGATGGGTATTGACGAGTATCCAGTCTATGGTACTTTCCTTGTTATTGGGTTTTCCTGTCCTGGTGGGGGAGGTTATGATTTGAGTAAATCCATAGAGGTTTATGTGGGTTGTAGGGGTTTCACAAGAGCAAGTGTTCCAGTTTATGTTGAAATCCCCAAGAACAATTGTTTCTTGGGGGTGGTTATTGGATAACCAATATAAGAAGTCTTCTAAGGTTTCTGTGTTCCTCCCTGGAGAATGTAGACACAAGCGATGTTTACATTTTTGCTTTTGTTAATTTGTAGTTTTGAGAGAAGAATTTCAGCATTATTGAACTGGGGTGGTTGTGTAGGCTTGTAAAGTATGTCTACCCCACCACCTTTTCTGGTGGTACGATCCAGTTGAAACATACTGTACCCTGGTGGCAGAATCTCATGGTCCTTGGTGGCAGGCTTCAGCCATGTTTCTGTTAGGCATAATATATCTGGGGAATGAACAGCTAAGAGGGCATGCAGGTGCTGAGCTTTGTTATTTATGCTCCTAATGTTTAGATGGCAGGCCAGCAGTGAGCTAGGAGGTCTATTTGTTGGAGCTATGGTGGTAGGGGATATAGTAGGGGGATTAGGGCCAACAGGTGGGGATGGACCTGGGTTTGGGTGGATGTCACCATCCTTTGTAAGGTTATAGTGTATCCTGAGTATGAGTTTTAAGATTTTGAATAAAGTTTTGTAATAGTGTCTAGTTTTATGACTAATGTAATTAGGTCTAGTAAGATGGTAGTATTTAGGGGTTAAGGAGGTAAGCATGAGGGGAGTGAGTAAGGGTGCATTATTATTTGTTGTAGATGGGATGGATGTTTGGAATTTAGGGGAGCGGAAACCTGGGTGATCCTGATATTTGTAGGCAGTTAGGAGATATGGGATGAGTAAAAGGGGTAGAAGTAGAGTTAGTAAGACTATTTTGGGTGATAGCATACCCACTGAATGGTATTTGAAACATAGGCAAAAGGAATAGTAGAGTTGGAGGACAGGTGGTATCAGGTTGAGAGTGGTGCTATTGAGTGACAAGCTGTTATTGATTGGTTTATAAAAGTGGGGTGTGGTCTAGTACCAATAAATGTAGCAGCACCAGGGGTGGGAGGAATTTGGGGGCAGGGTGGGGTGTGAAGCAAGCCCGAGCAAAGCAAGGGCAAGCAGAGCAGGGATGAACCAGTGCCTGAGCTAAGTTGTAGCAGTTTAACCTGTATGTGGAAAGAGGGGGGGTGGAGGAAAAGAGAAGGGAGTAGGAGTGGTTAGAGGAATACTTATATTGACTGACACCACACCAGAGGTAAGTTGAATGCAAGGCCCTAAAATCTGCACTCAGCACTGTAATGTTACTTGCACTCAGCACTTTAATTTTACTTTTGTTTAGCAGGAAAGACAGACCAACAGTATACAATTTTGAGGATTATTACAAGGGTTACTTGTTCAAATGTCAGACAAGTAAGTAAAACTTTTAACAGGAATCTATGTCTGAGTGTTAGAAAGCTAGAAAGGTATAAATTATACCTGTAAAAATTAGGGTCAGAGAGACAAATGTAAGAATCAGTGTACTTTAGTAACAGGGAAAGGAGGCAAACACGCAAGTAGAAAAGTGCCCTATGGCTGACCAAAATGGTGACTTGCTTAATTACACAGCACTGTAAGAGAATGCTTAACAAATGCGTTTTGTGTGTAACCTACTCTGATTAATTGCTGGGAGACAATTTTTGTTGTGTTTTCCAATTGCAATCCTGTAGACACCGTTATTCAGGAGCTGCAGTTTGTTAGCGTAGGTAAATGTGGAGTTCAAACTGAGTCACACCAGGTCAGCCAATGGGGGGGGAGAGAAAGGGAAATCCTAAGCACCTAGATGGTTCATGCTTTATTGGTGCTCCTGAAAACTTTTATTCCACTTCACTGATACAGATACATTGAATTGTGATTAAACAATATAGTAAACACAGATATCTATCACAATGTGTAGTAAGATTCAAACTGTTGTTATAGGAGCTTTGCATCAGGGGTTGCCAAGCACCAGCATTTGCATTAAAAGATATTCATTGTTTCAAAATGTGAGCTACAAGCAGAGTCCTCAGGAAGAATTAATCATATTTGCTTGCTATTTAGGATAAGTGATAAGGTGACATATTGCAGCTTCTGCACTGTGCTCAGCTAGATGTGTTTAGCACATGGCTGAATATGAGTAATTATTGTGATACTTAAAGCACTTCATGAATTTCAGTGCCACACATGCTCACACTGTAGCTGCACAGTGCAGCTGCAGTGACAGAATACTGTGCACTGGTGCTTAACAGTGTAGTTGTTTGATATAGAAATGTCAGCATGCATCAGTGAGCTATTTTTGTTTCATACACATACAAAGAAATTTTCTGTCCTAAGCACATAGTCACTAGGCTTTGTTGAGTGCTGACAGCTTCCATTGCGCTGTATTTTGTTTATTCTTTGCCACATCTGTTTTATTTTTTATCCAAAATGGCCATTGTTCATGAGCTAAGACACAAACACCCGTAAGACTAAGCATAAGATTTTGTGCACCCACATATTTCTGTAACATCTGGTTAATCCAGTTTACTGTTTTTGTAAGGTGCCATTTTCTTGTTTATAGTTGTACCAACTGCACCAATGTCCTCTCTAGAGTTCTTTTTCTTTTTCAAAATCCTAGTAGTCTCTAAAATCCCTGTATTGTACGTTTATTTTTTTTCTTGAAGAAGTATCTTCCATATTTCTCAAGTTCATCCAGAGAAGGTCAAGAAGTAATGAGTAGGAAAGAACTAGCTGAACCAGTCATATCCCCCAGTCTCCTAATCTCTTATACAATGTATCTGTTTTATAAGGTTCAGTTTATTCTTGCATATGATATGTGGCAACTTATTCCTCCATGTCATATCTGGCAGCTCATAAATGGCCCTTTCATTGAATTTTCTATACTTGGCTAAAACTCATCAGCCAAACAAAACTATTGAGCATACACAAAATTCCACTGAACTGCCATGTTGTCCTCTTACACAACTGAAAAGAAATATGCATTTTTCTGATTTAAAACTGTTTTGGTAGTAAATATGCACTAGCCAGATCCTTTCTTTCTAAAAGATAATAACTCATTTAGACACAACTTTTAAAACTCTTTGTAACTCTGCTAACTGTTTTGCTAGTAAATATGCACTAGCCAGATCCTTTCTTTCTAAAAGATAGTAACTCATTTAGACACAACTTTTAAAACTCTTTGTAACTCTGCTAAAATTTGCTCTTCTTGTCCATCCCATCAAAGACAATTTTCTTCTAATCTTATAAGACATTAACAAAACCTAGCCTGAATAACACTAAATTCTTTGTCTGAATACTGACTGCTAACTTTATTTTCTTTTATCTCATATACCTTACTTTTCTGTATGTTTATTTTAATTTGGGTTTATTTAAACTTGGTTACACCACATATTTGTCTAACTTCCATTCACTTAAGCTTTTTTAATAATTTTAACATATTTCATGTAACACTGTTGTTAGCTAACTTTTAACTTTAACTTCTGTAGTTTGTTGCATATCTGTCCTTAATATTTAAAAGTCTGTCTGTGGATATTCATCTTTAGATCACTGTTGCAGTAGTTTAAGCTGTTTTGAGTTATATCCTGCCTAGGACATAACAACCAGTCAGTTTCCAAAGCTTAAGTGCACTTTCCATGTGCCCAGACCATTGGAAGCTCGAACAGAGCAGGGAGAAAACCAGTGGTCTGAGTACAGAACCCTACAGAGCTTTCATCCCACCTAAGAATGTTCAGCTAGCATTTCTGCATTGCTGGATGGATAAGTTCTCTTCGGGTGGAAAAATTCCACATTTAACTTTTATGACTAAAACAGTACTTTTGTCAAAGAACTGTTTGATTTTTCCTAGTTTGTACTTTATTCAAGGGTTGGGGGGGGGGCTGTCATTTTAAAGGATGTCATTTTCTTTATACTGTTTTAAGTGTAAACTTTTGTTTTATGTAAATTTACTTCACTTTTTATTGATAATCATTTTAAAAAGTGTATTTAGGGCTGGGGTAAGTATGTTTTGTGCTTGTCACTGCGTAATATTTTGTGAAAACATTACTTTTTTTAAACTTACAATGTGTTGCCCGACATTTCCGCTTCATTCTTACTAGGGTGGGTTCAGGTTTGGATCCAGTCCTTGGATCTGACTCGGCATTATATGCATGCTCGAGGTCTTCCACTTGCTCATGGCTAAAAGTCCCTATCCAAGCATGCCTGAGGAAGATCTCCCAGATCTCGTTTGCCGCTAAATAAGATCGGGTGCTCGTTGTTCTACCTCTAGCTAAGTATAATCTTATTTACCTCTCACTGTTTTAAATCCTTGCTTTAATTGTTATACTAGCATTAAATGGTTGTAGTCTATTGTGCTAAGTAGTATACTCTTCCTTTTTTGTCTGTTTTTCTGCTGGTTGGCCATCGTCTTTCATTGGGCCTTATTCTCCCTCTCCCGGCTTTCCATAAACTTCTATAACCCATTTAATTTAGAGGGCTTGTTCTCTCATACCTCTTTACTTAAAATCCTATTGTTTCTGACAGTTTGTTTAAATTAGAGAACTGTCTCCTCCCCCAGCCTGTTTTAGTTAGAGGACTTTCTCCCTTCCCTTTCCCTACTGTCCTTTGAGCATAGTTTGTTTAAGTTAGAGGACCGTGCCACTCTTTCATAACAATATTTGTTGTTATTGTTTACAATAAATAAATAATAATAGTAAATAAAAACATTTTTCTTATAGATACATTCTTTTTCCTTCAAAATGTCTTCCAAGGATTCAAAACCATCTGGTTTTAAGAAATGCGAGGAATGTTGACAAAAAATGTCGTTGACTGACAGACACACTATCTGTGTCTATTGATTAGGAGCTGTCCATCTCCAGATGTCTTGCTGTATTTAAAAGTCTCTGCAAGTAACCACGGACACACTGGAGTGGTACAAACTCGCTTTATTAAAATTACTGCCAAAATAAACACAAATAAAAGGCAAACATTTACAACTAAGCGCTTTCGGCCCACATGGGCTTCATCAGAGTCGTGTTATGTTTCATATTACACCCTTTTATACTGGCCAGCCCTGCACATAACTTCCTGTCTTAAATATCTTTAAACACACAAAAAAGAAAAAGAAAATCACCTATATACAAGTAAATGAATCTTTAAAAGACTGTAAGGTATGAAATAATTACAGTCCATAAATACCACTAAATACAATTTTTTTTTAATACAAGAAAAGTAATAATTCATGTGTTGTCGAAACAACCCTTAGCATCACCTAAAGATACATGGCATATATCCTCAAAACTTCTTAAACATATGAACCACCTCACTAAATGTGATTATTATAATCAATACCACAAATATCAAAAATATCAGAGTCAACCTTAAGGACATTCCTTCCTGTTTTGTTATAAAACACATGAAATAGATATATTCTAGTTAATGCCTTAATGCCGGTTCTACTTTTGCATTGAGTCTCAGCTGCCACTTTGTTTCCTTGATTTCAATGTCCAATGTGGGATCACCTCCTTTTTCACTAATAAAAATAGTCTATTATAAAAAACGTAAACCTTTTAAAATTAGAACAAGTAATGCTGTGCCAATATAGGGCACTAGATGCCTTCCTGTTCTTAATATCTCCGATGTGCTCAGCAATCCTATCTCTCAGTCTCCACGTTGTTTTACCCACATAAAAAACATGGGCAGGTTGTACATGTTACTATGTAGACCACCATATCAGTGTTACAATTACACTGACCTGGGCACTGTATACACCTATGTTATCCAGCTATGGACACATAAAGACCATTGTTAATAAATTTACAGTAATTAAAGGATCCACATTTACTCATTTGGGACTTGTAGTAATTCTTAACTAGTCTCCTATCCTGAGTTTCTAATAGGTCCTTAATGTTCTTTCCTTTGCTATAGGCTGTCTTGGGCTTTAAGCCCAGTTTTGACTTAAGGTCAGTGTCAAAAACACCCTCCCATATTGTGTGCAATTTTGTAACTAGTTGGGGTGCTGCTTGATTGTACTGCATAACAAGTACGTCACTTCCAAAGGATCTCTGGTTATTGTCCCTAACCACAGTATCTATTGCTTTCAAAATAGTGGTAAGTTTTGATACTATTCCTTTGTTGACCTCTTTCCTGATCTTAACAAGAAAGTGTATAGGGTACCCCCTGTCTTTGAACATCCCTATCAGGGTGTTCATTTCTTGTTCATATATCACATCATCACTGATTAACCTAGACAGTCTGGCCATCTATCCCTTGACCACGCTTCTTTTTTGATGTAGTGGATGACAACTATTAAATTGCAATAGCGTGTTGGAGTAAGTCTCTTTTCTGTAAATACTGGACCTCAGGTCACATGTCTCAGTGTCTATTTCCAATAAAATGTCTAAGAAATTAATCATCGTTGCATGCATCTTGAAGGTGAATTTGAAGTATTGTGTTGTGTTATTCAAATAATTGACAAATTCTTTGGCTTCATCTTCACTACCTGCCCATAAAATAAGTATGTTGTCCGAAAACCTCAAAAAAATTATAATTTTAGACCAAATAGGCAGAGGGAAAAACCCAAGTTTTCTCCCGTTTTGTCAAAACTAACTGAGCACAGCACGACGCACCATGAATTGCTGAAACTTTTTGACAGGACTGGATTTGAACTTATAAATATTATTAAAAGGGAAAACAAATGAAAGTCAGTGAAACTTCAAAAAGACATTTATGACCACAGTACTTGAAATTCGCCATCAAGATGCATGCAGTGATGATTAATTTTTTGGACATTTTATTGGAAATAGACAGTGAGACAGGTGACCTGAGGTCCAGTATTTATAGAAAAGAGACTTACTCTAACACTCTATTGCGATTTAATAGCTGTCATCCATTACATCAAAAAAAGAAGCATGGTCAACTGTCTAGGTTAATCAGTGATGATGTGATATATGAACAAGAAATGTACACCCTGATAGGGATGTTCAAAGACAGGGGTACCCTACACGCTTTCTTATTAAGAACAGGAAAGAGGTCAACAAAGGAACGGTATCAAAATTTACCCCTATTTTGAAAGCAATAGATACTGTGGTTAGGGACAATAACCAGAGGTCCTTTGGGAGTGACGTAATGGTTATGCAGGACAATCAAGCAGCACCCCAACTAGTTACCAAATTGCACACAATATGGAAGGGTGTTTTTGACGCTGACCTTAAGTCAAATCTGGGCTTAAAGCCTAAGATAGCTTGTAGCAAAGGAAAGAACATTAAGGACCTATTAGAAACTTGGGATAGGAGACTAGTTAAGAACTACAAGTCCCAAATGAGTAAATATGGATCCTGTAATTACTGTAAATGTATTAACAATGGTCCATATGTGTCCACAGCTGGATACCATAGGAGTATACAATGCCCAGGTCGGTGTAATTGTAACACCAATATGGTGGTTTACGTAGCAACATGTACAACCTGCTCATGTTTTTATGTGGGTAAAACCACGAGGGGACTGAGAGATAGAATTGCTGAGCACACCAGGGATAGTAAGAACAGGAAGACATCTAGTGCCCTACATGGGCACAGCATTACTTGTTCTAATTTTAGAAGGTTTATATTTTTTACAATAGACCATGTTTTTATTAGTGAAAAAGGAAGTGATCTCAAGTTGTACGTTGAAATCAAGGAAACAAAGTGGCAGCTGAGACTCAATGCAAAAGTAGAACCGGGCATTAACGAGAATATTTCTGTTTCATGTATTTTAAAACAAAAGAGGAAGGAATGTCTGTAAGGTTGACGCTGATTGATATTTTTGTTATTTGTTATATTGATTATAATAATTACATTTAGTGAGGTGGTTCATATGTTTAAGAAGTGTTGAGGATAAATGTCATGTATCCTTAGGTGATGTTAAGGGTTATTTATACAACACATTAATTATTAATTTTCTTGTATTAAAAAAAAAAAAATTTTTGTATTTAGTGGTATTTATGGATTGTAATAATTTGATACCTTAGAGTCTTTTAATGATTTATTTACTTTTATATAGGCGTTTGTCTCTTTCTTTTTTATGTATTTAAAGATATTTAAGACAGGAAGTTACGTGCAGGGCTGGTCAATATAAAAGGGTGTAATTTAAAACATAACATGAATCTGATGATGCCCATGTGGGGTGAAAGTGCTTAGTCGTGAACACTTGCCTTTTATTTGTGTGTATTTTGACAGTACTTTTAATAAATCAAGTTCGTACCACTCCAGTGTGTCTATGGTTACTTGCAGAGACTTTTACGTAGTTTTATCTTTTGTTTCGTCTTGCTCTATTTGCCATTTTTTTAACCATACAGCTCTCCTGGAGAGGAAAAGCAAGCTTATTTTGAGAAGATTGTTAAAGACCCCCTTCTCAGAGGTAATTCATGAAGGTCCGGGTTCTTCTAAATCACAAAATTCTCCTTCCTCTAAATCTGACAAACCAGGGAAAAGATGAACTTCTTCTAGTGTTCCATCGGAGCCATCTAAAAAATGGCAAAAATATCATCTCCGGAGCCAAAGATTACCAGATCCGAAAAGTCATCGGCCCCAACACCATTGGTTTCGGTGCTAAAGGAATTTGAAATTTGGAGCTGGTCCCCACTCTTGTTGCTGTTCTCTCTGACCCTCAGGTCACCCATTCTGCAGCCTTCTAAATCTCCAGCCCCCTCGACTCGTTCTTCCAGGAGCCTGTCTGACGATGATGTGGATCGAGTGGTACAAAGGCAATTAAGGACTCCGGCGCAGGCCAAATTATTATCGGATCCAACCCAGAGGGATTCAGGTCTGACTGCATCCTCCAAATCTGCTCCGATTCCTCCTCCAATCCATTCTCGGACTTTGGAGTCAGAATGTCTGGAGCTGATGGCCCCAACTATTGCTCTGATGTCCTCTGCTCCATTGGAACTCGAGGAGTCTAGGTGCCGATGCTCTCCATTTGGGTCTGGGGAGACAAGTCGGATCGGACAGTTATCAGATCCGATCTTGCCTTTCAGGACATCAGCTTGGGTGAACTCGGCTCCTACCTCAGCCTCGGGCTCATCGTCCATGGTTCCAGGAATTCCCTCAGCTTCATTGGATCCAGGGGTTTCCTTGGATCAGAGACAAGGGGCCTTTGAGGTAATGAGGAGAGTATTGTCTCCACAGACAATTCCACTGTCCTCTGTGCATGTTCTTCCCCCTAAAGCACCAGTATCTGCCTCTGTATCCTTGCTTCCACAGGGACAAAGAGATCCTAGGCCTCAGGATGACCCACAAGGTACCCACCACTCTTCTGAAACCACTCCAGAGTACCACTCTGAGGAGGTCCCTCGGAAGATGTTATATAAGAGGAAATATTTAGATTCCCCACAGGAGTCCATCACTTCTGATATGGACCTCAATGAAGCTGAGGCGTCCTCATGGTCACCTCCTGATGATGTCTCCTTTGGAGACATCCTAGAAACACTTAAGCAGAGAGGTGGCTGGAAGCCCACAAACTCTTCAGCAGAGGAGTCCATACTCCTGAAGAACTTTGGATCTCAAACTTCCTCCACTTGGGTATCTCCACCTTTCGATGAACTGATCGACCTGGTTTCTCAAAAGGTGTGGGAGTCTCCAGATTCAGTGGATCCTGTTCCTAGGAGGCCAAATAAGTTTATTACATCTCCAGCTGACAAAACTTTCCTGACCAAGGAAGTCCCAGCAGATGCTATGGTGGTAACTACAGCCACCAAGAAGGAACTGTCCGAGACATGTTCATCCACCGAACAAAGAGTCATGTGCGATGGACAGATATAGAAAGCGCATCTTTTCTTCAGTGACTTTTGCCTTCAGATCACTGAACTACCTTACCCATTTTACAAGATTTACAGAGAGACCTCTCCTGAAAGAGCTAGGAGATACTCTCCAAGGTGTGACTTTGTGGAATCTTTTAAATCTTTTTTTGTGAATGCCCCATTCGATGGCTCATCTCTCTCTCTCTTTGGGCCCAAAGACACACTAACTAGGTGTGAACAGGAAGGAAAGACTCTGTCTGCCGTAGGAGTCTATTTTCCCTACCTAGTAGACCATACCCTAAAGGTCAGAAAGGATGTGGAAATATGTGGTTTTAAAAATCTCAGAGAGCTTTCCAGGACACACGTGTGAACCTTCCCCCATGGGCAAAGGGGGAAGTGGTAATGGAAGACGCCGACCAAATGGCAGGGGGGGGGTCCACAGAATCAGGGTGGCAGAGAATCCTTCTTTGGTAAGCCCTTTCAGCGTGCCTGAAAGGAGACCCACCTGTCCATCTCTGGAGGTAGTTGGGGGCCGCTTATCTTGGTACCCAGAAGCCTGGCAACAAATCAGTACACATCATCATATCCAGAGGTTACTCTATACCCTATCCCTTCCCCGTCCCAGTCCCAAAAATAAAAAAGATCCCAGACATTCCAGTCAGTCAAAGGTAACAAGCAACGTTAGAAATTCAAAAGTTGCTAGACAAAAGAGTCATCCAGACAGTCCCTGCAGACCAAATAGGATCTAGAACTTGCTCAAGTTTTTTTTTAGTTTCAAAGAAAACTGGTGACTGGAGACCAATTCTGGATCTCAGCAATTTAAACAAATCAGTAAGAAAGTTCATGTTCCAGATGGCAACATTGCAGTCAATACTCCCTTTTTTGGGACAAGACAGTTGGATGTGCTCGATAGATCTCCGGGATGTGTACTACCACTTAAAAATGGACAGTCGATCCAGGAGACACCTGCGCTTTCAGCTGGGAGCCAGTCACTACCAATTTCGAGCTCTGCCCTTTGGTCTCACTACATCCCCCAGAGTGTTCACCAAATATATGGCAGTAGTCACAGCTCACCTGAGGTGCCTGGGATTCCGGGTGTTTCCATACTTAGACAGCTGGCTCCTAACCACCACCACCACCAAACATCTACTAATAAAAGCAAGAGATACCACCTTACAGCTCTGCTGTCAACTGGGAATTACAATAAATTACGAGAAATATGCCTTGTGGCCTTCTCAGCATGTCATTTTTATAGAGGCAGAATTGGATTCAAGAAACATGATGGCCAGACTTCCTCCAGAAAGAGTTCAAGTCCTTTGATGTCAAGTGTTAAGTCTTCTTTCAAAGAAAAAAGTGCAAGCAAGAATAGTCCTAAAAGTTTTGGGGACCATGGCAGCATCAATAACTCTAATCCTCTTAGCACTCCTACACATGAGAATTCTACAAGGGGTACTTTCCACTCAGTGGTCGATGCAGGAATTGCCAATGTCACACAAAATATTGATAACAGAAACTTGCAAAAAAAGACCTTCGTTGGTTGCTTTCCTCCACCCATGTGATGCTAGGCCGACCATTTGTACTTCCCCAGCTATTGGCCACAGTGACCACGGATGCCTCTTATATTGGGTGGGGGGGCATTATCTGGGAAAGACAGTCCAAGGTACCTGGCAGGATCACAAAGCCTATTTGCACATCGGTGTCCTAGAGATGAGAATGGTGCATCTAGCATCGCAAGCATTCCAAGACTCTCTACCACTGGGAACTATAGCAGTACAGACAGACAACATGTCAGTTGTATGGTTCATAAACAAGGAGGAACAAGATCTTAACCCCTTTGTTGAGAGGCTCTGTGAGTATGGCAGTTGGCTACCTCTTCCCAATGTTTTCTGATTGCAATGCACATACCAGGGAAATCCAACATGATAGCAGACAGACTCAGCAGAGCAGTTCTGTTGCCTAACGAGTGGTCCCGAAAACAGGAGGTAATGGGGCCAGCCTTGCTGCGACCATTTTGCGACATCTATGAATGCCAAATGCAGCAGCTACTTTGTTTCTTATCCCCCCCTCCGCAGGAGTCACCGAGAGATGCACTTGTTTATGATTGGCCCTCGGGTCTCCTCTATGCCTTTCCTTCCTTTCCATTGATACCCGAAGTTCTTCAGAAAGCCAATTGTTTGGGAAGGGACTTGATACTCATCGCCCCATACTGGCCTAGTCAAATCTGGTTCTCCTTCCTGTGGCCTCATCTTTGGGAGGAGCCTCGGATTCTGGAACCAGTTCCAGACCTTCTGACTCATGCATCTGGAATGCTCCGTCCTTCCTTCAGACCCTTAATCTGACAGCTTGGCTTGCCGTAGCCAGGTTTCCTAACCTTTCTTCATCAGTGAAACACCATTCTAATTTCTTCTCATAAGGCTTCAACAAGAAAGATATATAGAAGCAAATGAAAAAGATTCTCTTTATGGGCTTCTCATAACCATACTGATCCCTTTACTGCCCAGTACCTTCCGCTCTAGTGTTTTAGCAAAATTATTCAGTGAGGGTGCAACTGCGGGTACCATAACAGTCCAGTTAGCAGCAATTTCTAGTTTCCATATCGGTGAATCCGGTCTCAATGTATTGTCTCATAGGCTGTGCAAAGCATTCTTAAAAGGTACTATATTACTACAACCTCCTATTCGAGACCCCCGTCACCGTGGGACTTAAATTTTGTCCTATCCTGTTTAATTTTCCCCCTTTTGAGCCAGCATCATCTTGCAAACTCAAGTTTCTGACATGGAAAACTATTCTTTTGGTAGCCATTACCTCTGCCAGAAGGGTGTCAGTGCTACAAGCCTCATCAGTAAAGCCTGCCTATTTGCTTTTCCACAAGGACAGGGTATCCTTAAGAACAAACCCTTCATTTTTGCCAAAACTTTCTTCAGAATCTAATTTGAACCAATCAATAGAGCTTCCAGTATTTTACCCAAGTTACGAAAATAAGGCAGAATGCATGTTGCATCAGCTAGATGTGCATAGACAATTATGCTTCTATTTACACATGACTAATAACTCCAGAAAATCTGACCATCTGTTTATATCTTTCTCAAATTCAAAGAAAGGTACCTCCGTTTCTAAAGTGACACTATCAAAATGGCTTTCAGATTGCATAACCTACATCTATAAATCTCAGAACAGAATTCTCCCCCAGAAGATTAAAGCCCTCTGTACAAGAGCCATTGCAACCTCCTCTGCCTTTCTAGCTAGATCACCAATTGATACTGTTTGTGTTGCAGTGACATGGGCAAAACCATATACCCTTATCACTCATTACAAAGTCGATTTGGCCTCCAGGAACAGGGTCTCTTCTGTCTTCATGATTCTGAAGAATATTCTCCCTTGAGCCACCCAAGAAAAGTGGATCTAGGGACGCTGTCCCATCCTAGTAAGAATGAAGGCAAGATCAGACAACAACACATAAAGGAGTTATGTACCCACCATAATGTTCCATGTGTGTTGTCCATCTCCATCTCTGCCTTCATTCTTATATCCCACCTTCCTTTCGCCCAGCCAGTTTTTAATCCTGGAAGACCGAGTTGCTACAATGGGACATAATGGTTCTCTGATCTTCTTGACTGCACTTTGAGATATTAGAAGAGTAATTGTTTCATCATTATTATTATTATGACTGCAAACAAGATCTGGGAGACATTCCTAGGGCATGCTGGGATAGGGTTCTTTAGCCACGAGCTAGTGAAAGACCTTGAGCTTGCATATAAGGCTGAGTCGGATCTGAACCTATCCTAGTAAGAATGAAGGCGGAGATGGACAACACACATGGAACGTTATGGTGAGTACATAATTCCATTTTTACTAACTATTGCTGACAGAGCTAGCCGCATTTCAGGCCAGTTTCTCCGTTTAACCATGGAACAGCTTACCAGTTCCTCAGTTCTTCATCCAAACAAAAGGATAAGAACATTTCTAGACAACCCTAGACAGTTTAGCAGGCTGCTTCCTTGCCTTAGACACAGATGGGTGACCCTACAATGGCAGTTTGAGCCTCCTTGAACCACTCATCTTTTTCTCTGCTTTTTTCTGGTATAGCCCCTTCAGCCACCATGGACCAGGGGTTAGACCCATCCTCTGCAGTTGTTGGAATCTCCTCTGTGGGCATAAGAGAACTACTCTTGTTGGTCTTGGAGGAAGGAATGAGGAATGCTTCTCTGCTTGACTGGACTCACATGATTGTTTCCCAGGGCGATATCCATGACATGTGTTGGGACGGTTCTATGGGTATTCATGGCAAAAAGAAGCAGAAAGTTAAACATTTGTCTTCCCCTGTCTGTGTTACCCTGGTTAGAGAAGATTTATTGGACTTAGCTCAGGGCTTCGTTCAGGCTCTTAACTCTTTATATTCTAGTCCTGCTGGTAAGAGAAAAATAAATTCTTGTGTTTCTGAAGTTTTCCAGTTTGATGATGTGGAATAGATTTGTGGGGAACAATTTCAGTTATTTCTCCTCAGGCAACACATTCAGATTATGAGAAGAATATTTCTTCTGATTTTCCCTATGAATAATTTTCCTTTTCTGAAATAGAATGTATCAGTATTTTCAGTGGGAACAAAATGATATTCCAGTTTATTTGAAAAATACTGTATTACAGCTGGAATTTCTTCATCTTACTGCTCTTCCTCCTGTTCCAGCAGCTTAGGAGGATGCTTTTATTACAAGTTGCAACATACCTGACAGCCAGCCTGCATCCTCTAAGAAAGTAGATAGACAGTGTAAGGGTCTTCAGTCTCATTAATACTTATTTTCTGATCTCATATTTGTCCCTGCTGTGATTTTCTTGTCAACTACTTCTGCAGCAAAACATTTAGTAAATGTTAAACCCTCTCCTTCTGACAAGGATGGGAAGGTTTTTGATAGATTTGGGAAAATATTGTATTCTTTTGCAGCTATTATTTTTAGAATTCTTAATTGTCAAGCTTACATGTCAAAGTTTTTGCTTGCTTTTTTGAGAATATGATGGATTTAACTGCCACTTTTCCTTCACCTGAGGGTAACCTGTAAATACTCTGTTTTTCAAGTAACCACACATTCTTTGAAGTGTTCTTGTATCTCAGCTGATGCATCTTCCAGGGCAGCAGCTACTGGGTCTATTATGAGAATATCTGCATGGCTACCTTCTCAGAATTTGCCTGAAGGTGTAAAAGCTGAAATTTTGATTTCTCCCCTTGATATGGAGTTGTATTTGGATTATCTGGTGCTGAAGTGTTGAAAAAGTTGTGATGAGAGGAAAACTAATTCATATTTGTTAAAGGTTTCACCCCTAATTCAGGATCCTTTTTATAAAGCAAAATAAGGAGTCTCAGCAAACTTCAGGCAAGCAAACATTCAAAAAACATTGGCAAGAAAGTCCTGAAAAGAAGGGGCGAGCCTCCCAGTAACAGGGACAGACCACAAGTCTGAATGAATCTACAAAATGTTATAACACCTCAACCTCGCAAACCCTTAATTCTTACGCAAAATCTGGTTCTCCTTTTCTCTACTTGGTAACAGATAATGGGTTCTGAGAGATATCCATCAGGGGTACAGAACCAGTAGGAGTCCCTACCTCCTTTTTGAAGATTCCTCCTCATCCACCAGATCAGACTTCTTTATTTTCCTCTGTCATTCAGCATCTGTTTGCTCAAGGGGTAATTGAAATCATCCCTCTCTATATATCTTTTTTGCAAGGATTTTTTTTAATCTAGAATGTTTTTTGATAGCAAAGAAAGAAGCTTTACGATGGCCTATCCACAATATTTTCTTTCTCAGCCAGTGTGTGAAAGTTCCAAAGTTTAAAATGCTGTCCCTTCAAAACCTTCTACCTCTTTTTGGTAACTCTACATCTCAATCATGCTTGTTGTCAGACTCCAGTTGCCACAGTTTTCAATATTTCTTAAGATTTTCCGTGTCTAGATTACACTTTCAGTGCTCTGCATTACCCTTTGGGTCATCCAGTGCTCCAAAAGTGTTCCAAAGTGTCTAGATCCAGTGATAGCCTATTGCAGACTGCAATATACTCACATTGTCATTATTTAGATAATGTACTTATCTTTGCAAACTTTTTGAAGGTATCTGGAATCTGTCAAATGGGAAAGAGATTTAATTTGCAGACTGACTTTCCAAGATAAAAGAAGTACTTGAGAAACTGACCTTATGTCATTCTACAAGTCAGATGTACCATCTTCTTCACATCCATCTTCAGCATACCTGGCCTTCTTCATTTTGGCACTGATCATGTACTACACCATGAGAGTTCATCAAGAAGTATCAGGCAGAAACAATCTTGAGGTTCAGGTCAGTACATCTGGTACCATCACATCTCCCAGGATATTTACCAAGTAAAAAGTAAAAAATGCACCAAGATAACACACAGCAAACGTTTAATCAAAGCAAAGTACAAAGTGATTAAACGTTTGCTGTGTGTTATCTTGGTGCATTTTTTACTTTTTACCTTTCATTTGGATTTATTTCTGCACCAAGGTTTTACCCAACACAGTTTCTTTGGTTTTCTATATTTACCAAGTACATGGTAGTGGTTGGCTGTCACACGAGGACTACAGGAAACAAGGTCTTTCTGTATTTGCTTGACTGACTCCTCATCTATACTACCAGGGAGTCTCTTATACATTCACAATATTATCTTCAACTTTGTCTGACCCTAGGGATCTTCATCACCTATGGAAATCACATTTGGAACCAGTTCAGACCCTTGTATTCATAGGATGTCATCTGGATTACCTCCAAAAAAAAGCAAAGCTTCCAAAACGGCATATTCAGACCTCTGTACATTTTCACTTAAGGCCCTCTCCTCCTCCTCCTTCCTATCATAATTTCAAGACTCTGGACTCATTGTCAGTAGTAGTCTTCCTAGTACCACATGCCCGATATCACATGGATTTTCTTCAGTGGACACTAAAGTTCAGTGCTCACAGCTGGAGAACAGTATGAGCAAAACCTTCAAATTGATGTCCATATGAAGAAGGCACCTTCAGTGGTGGTTTGACAGCTGAAGCCTCACAATGGGACTTTATTTCACTCTCCCACTGTCCTGGATTGGAGAATTATGCAGGGCAGACAGTCCAGTAGACTTTGTTTTTCCAGGAGGTCAATTTACACATAAACATACTGAAGATGAGGGCAGTCCTCCTAATATTGCAGCCATTCCAAAACAATCTTCCTTAGGGTGTTGGAGCCATAAACACAGACAAACATGGCTTTAGTACAGTACATCAACAATCAGGGAGACACCTCATCATACCCGGTTAGCCCCAAAGTGACGACATTGTAGAAATGGGTGATCTAACCATATTTCCTCATAACAATGCATGTACCTGCTGGCTGCCTGGCATACAGGCACAACTCTTAGAAGGACAGACTTTTCAGAAAAATATTGATGCCTCACATAGCATTTGACTTATTCCATCATTGAGGCTGGCCTTGTCCTGATGTGTTTGCAACTGCCCAGCACCAAAGAAACAACATATTTTCCCTGTTACCATCACAGGGGCACTACATTGGCTGTTGGTTCTGCTTTACAATTTTCCTCCTGTACCACTAATGATGAAATTCATCCAGAAAGTGAAGCTGTGCTGAGCCACAGTCATCCTCATAGCATAGGTCCCTCTGCTGCTAAATCCCTCCAGATTACTTCCTGAATCTCCTGCCTCATCTGTGTGGCAGGCATTAACCGCATGTAATATCCTTATGGCTAACTTTATGGTCTCGCTAATTCCATTAATGTAAATGGACTTCTATCCCTACTGAGGTGGTCCAGATTCTTATAGTTTCCCAGAAATCTTCCATATGCAAGCTGCCTAAGAGGAAATGGCAACAAAAGTCTTCTTTGTGTCAAAGAAAAGTGGATTGAACCATTTGTCAGCTGCAATCCATTCAGTTCTCTCCTTTTGTTATATTTGATGTAGGATCTAGATTCTCTGTCATCAAAGTCTATTTGGCAGCAATCTCTAACTTTCATGAAGGACTTAATTCTTATTGTCTTGTTTGCCAAAGAATTGGCAAAGCCTTCCTAAAAGGCAGTTTCATACTTAGACCCCCCCACACACACACCATTAAGGACCCCACAACACCTTGAGACCCCATTGTTTACCCAAAAACATTGACTGTCTCATTTTGAACTAATCCATCTAGAAAAACTCATCTTAGAAGATGCACTTTCTAGTGACATTAACATCTGAAAGAATAATTTCAAAACTCCAAAACTTATTTTCCAAGTCAGCATACCTCATTTTTCATAAAGACAGTGTCTTTGTATGTAAAAAACTTTCTTTTCTGCCCAAGGAAGCTATTGAGTCTGCTCTAAACTAATATTTCCATTTGCTAGTCTTTTGGCGAAGGCATGCCTGAAGGCAGGTAAAGGCTAGGACTGTGGTAGTGAGGGTCTGAACTTTGAATGTTGGCAGTATGACTGGTATAGGGAGAGAGCTAGCTGATATGGACAGAAGGAAGGTTGGTATATTGTGTGTGTAAGAGACCAGATGGAAGGGGAGCAAGGCTAGGTGTACCGAAGGGGGATTCAAATTGTTTTATCATGGTGTGGATGGGAGGAGAAATGGCGTAGGGGTTATCCTGAAAGAACAGTATGGTAAGAGTGTTTTGGAGGTGAAGAGATTGTCAGATAGAGTGATGTTTATGAAGCTGGAAATTGATGGTGTAATGATGAATGTTGTTAGTGCATATGCTCTACAAGTTGGGTGTGCGATGGATGAGAAAATAGTTTTAGAGTGAGTTGGATGAAGTGGTGATGACTGTACCCAAGGGTGAGAGAGTGGTGATTGGAGCAGATTTCAATGGGCATGTTGGTGAAGGGAACAGAGGGGATGAGGAAGTGATGGGTAGGTATGGTGTTAAGCAAAGGAATGCAGAAGGTCAGATGGTAGTGGATTTTGTAAAAAGGATGAACATGACTGTGGTGAATACGTATTTTTACAAGAGGGAGGAGCATAGGGTGACATACAAGAGTGGAGGAAGATGAACACAGGTGGATTATATCTTATGTAGAAGGGCTAGTCTGAAGGAGATTGGAGACTGTAAAGTGGTGGCAGGGGAAAGTGAAGTTAGACAGCATAGGATGGTGGTTTGTAGGATGACATTGGTGAACAAGAAGAGGAGGAGGAGTGTGAGGGCAGCACCAAGGATCAAATGGTAGAAATTGAAAAGGGGTAATTGTGAGGTGGAGTTCAGGGAAGAGTTAAGACAGGCACTGGATGGCAGTGAAGAGTTACCAAATAGTTAGATAACTACAGCAGAGCTAGTAAGGGAGATGGCTATAAAGGTGCTTGTTGTGAAATCTGGAAAGAGGAAGGAGGACAAGGAGACCTGGTGGTGGAATGAGGAAATGCAGGAGAGTATACAGAGAAATAGGTTGGCGAAGAAGTGGGATTGTCAGAGAGATGAAGAAAGTAGACAGGAGTATAAGGAGATGAGGTGCATGGCAAAGAGAGAGATGGCGAATGCTAAGGATAAGGCATATGAAAGAGTTGTATGAATGTTTGGACACTAAGGAGGGAGAAAAGGACCTGTACCGATTGGCTAGACAGAGGGACTGAGCTAGTAAAGATGTGCAGCAGGTGATAAAGGATAATGACGGAAACGTACTCACAAGCGAGGAGAGTGTGTTGAGCAGATGGAAAGAGTACTTTGAGTGGCTGATGAAAGAAGAGAATGAGAGGGAGAGAAGGTGGGATGCAGTGCGGATAGGGAATCATGAAGTGCAGTGGATTAGCAAGGAGGAAGTAAGGATAGCTATGAAGAGGATGAAGAATGGAAAGGTTGTTGGGCCAGATAACATACCTGTGGAAGCATGGAGGTGTTTAGGTGAAATGGCAGTGGAGTTTTTAACTAGATTGTTTAATGAAATCTTGGAAAGTGAGAGGATGTCTGAGGAATGGAGAAAAAGTGTTTTGTTACTGATTTTTAAGAATAAGGGTGATGTGCACAGCTGTAGTAACTACAGAGGGATTAAATTGATCAGTCATAGCATGAAATTATGGAAAATAGTAGTGGAAGCTAGGCTAAGAAGGGATGTGATGATTAGTGATCAGCAGTATGGTTTCATGCCAGGAAAGAGCACTACAGATGTGATGTTTGCTCTGAAAGTGTTGATGGCGAGGTATAGAGAAGGTCAGAAGGAGTTGCATTATTTTTACTTGTGGACTTAGAGAAAGCATATGAAAGGGTGCCTAGAGAGGAGTTGTGGTATTGTATGAGGAAGTCGGGAGTGTCAGAGAAGTATGTAAGAGTGGTACAGGATATGTACGAGGGTAGTGTGACAACGGTGAGGTCTGAGGTGGGAGTGACTTATGCGTTTAAGGTGGAGGTGGGATTACATTAAGGATCAGCTCTGAGCCCTTTCTTATTTGCAATGGTGATAGGCTGACAAACGAGATCAGACAGGAGTCCCCTTGGACTATGTTGTTTGCAGATGACATTGTGATCTGTGAGAGTATGGAACAGGTGGAGGAGACCCTGGAGAGGTGGAGATATGCTCTAGAGAGAAGTGGAATGAAGGTCAGCAGGACTAAGACAGAATATATGTGTGTGAATGAGAGAGAGGATAGAGGAATGGTGAGAATGCAGGGGGTAGAGGTGGCGAAGATGGATGATTTTAAATACTTGGGATCAGTAGTTCAGAGTAATAGTGAGTGTGGAAGAGAGGTGAAGAAGAGAGTACAGGCAGGATGGAGTGGGTGGAGAAGAGTGTCAGGAGTGATTTGTGACAGACGAGTACCAGTAAGAGTGAAAGGGGAAGGTCTACAAGAGGGTAGTGAGACCAGCTATGTTATATGGGTTGGAGACAGTGGCACTGACAAAAAGGCAGGAGTCAAAGCTGGACGTGGCAGAGTTAAAGATGCTAAGATGTGCACTGGGTGTGACAAGGGTGGACAGGATTAGGAATAAGTATATTAGAGGGTCAGCCCAGGTTGGAAGGTTTGGAGACAAAGCCAGAGAGGCAAGATTATTTTGGTTTGGACATGTGCTGAGGAGGGATGCAGAGTATATTGGGAAAAAGATGCTAAGGATGAAGCTGCCAGATAACAGGAAAAGAGGAAGGCCTAAGATAAGGTATATAGATGTGGTGAGAGCAGACATGCAGGTGGTTGGTGTGACAGAGCAAGATGCAGAGGACAGGAAGAAATGGAAACAGATGATCCGCTGTGGCGACACCTAATGGGAGCAGCTGAGAGAAGAAGCTAGTCTTTTTCTTCCTACTCCAACAGGGGAGAAAAACTCCTTCATTGTCTAGATGTTCACAGACAATTACAATTTTAGCCAGCAACAACAAGCTAAACTCTAATGTAATTCTAATAAAGCAAAAAACACCACCAAATAAAATTAGAAGTTATGTACCTACCATAACGTTCCATGTTAGTTGTCTTCTCTCGCCTTCTTTCTTGCTAGATGGGTTCGGAGCCGATCCTCAGCTCCGACTCGGCACTTGCTAAGCTCGAGAGTCACTTTTACCAGCTCGAGGCAGCCCCATATCCCATGATGCAAGGCGGTAATTACCCAGATCTCGTGTGGTATCTAGAGGAAAAACTGCCTATAAAAACTTTCCACTAAGGAAAGAGAAAC
Source organism: Protopterus annectens (assembly GCF_019279795.1). Taxonomy (NCBI): domain Eukaryota; kingdom Metazoa; phylum Chordata; order Ceratodontiformes; family Protopteridae; genus Protopterus; species Protopterus annectens. Next base: position 983,475,654 of record NC_056748.1, on the reverse strand, counting down.
ACTAACCTAAAAAGGCTGTAATGGAAACCAGGTAATCAAGGACAAGAACTATCTGGTGTCCAAGGAAGAAGAATCTTTCAGAGAAAAGGGGAGATCAAGGTCTGTCCAGGCTAGGGGGACAGGAGGGAGGGACGCAAGAAAGAAGGCGAGAGACGACAACTAACATGGAACGTTATGGTAGGTACATAACTTCTAAATGTTAAGTTGTCAATCTCGCCTTCATTCTTGCTGGATGGGACCGCATCCCTAGCACCTCTATCCTGGGTGGTTCAATGGAACAGACTCTTAAGAACAGTGGAACCAAAGCTTGCCCTGTCCCTGGAGGCCAAATCCAATTTGTAATGAGAAACGAAGGTATGAGGAGTGGCCCAAGTGGCTGCTGCACAAATAGTATCTAAAGGTAGTCTAGCCTGAAAGGCTGTAGAAGTGGCTAGACCTCTTGTGGAATGAGCTTTAGGTTTTGAGTTCAGCTGTTTGCCCCTAAGCTGATAAATGTCAGAAATGGTGGAAGATAGCCATCTAGATAAGGTCACTTTAGAAACAGGGAGACCTTTTCTATTTTCAGCATAAGACAGGAAGAGCTGATCGGACTTCCTAAATTGCTTTGTTCTGTCCAAGTAATATCTAAGTTGGCGATGAACATCTAGGTAATGCAATTTTTGTTCCGCCCTGTTAGAATAATTTGGAAAAAATACAGGGAGATCAATGGATTGGTTTAAATTTGTCTTGGAAGCAACCTTGGGCAAAAAGGATGGGTTGGTTCTCAAGGATACTCTCTCTTTGTGGAAGACTAAATAAGGGGTACGAACACAGAGGGCATGAAGTTCAGACACTCTTCTAGCCGAGGTAATAGCGACTAGAAAAAGTGTCTTCCAAGAAAGAAACTTTAATGAACATGAAGCAGCCGGTTCGAAAGGGGGAAGTATCAAGGATGTCAGCACTAAATTTAAGTCCCACTGTGGTGGAGGATCTCTAACAGGGGGTTTAAGAAGGAACACTCCTTTGAGAAAGGCTTTACAAAGTTTGTGGGATATAATGTTGTGGTCTGCAAAGCCGACATGGAAGTTCGAGATTGCAGCCAACCGAACTTTGACTGTGGAAGACGAAGAACCCGAGTGAAAAATTTCCGCAAGGAAATCCAAGACCGACTGAATAGGGGCAGTAAAGGGGTCTATGTTCTTAGATATTGCCCAAAAAGAGAAGCGTTTCCACTTGCTAGAATAAATCCTCCTGGTAGAGGACTTAAGAGAAGCTACTATGATATCTCTAATGGGGTTAGAGATCATAGGAAGCCTGGCTAAGGAAGGAAGTGGAGCAACCAAGCTGTGAGGTTGAGGGAAGGAACGGACCGGTGCAGTTGACCCGACTGGTGGGTCAGAAGATCTGGAACTGGGTCCAGATGCCAAGGCCGCACCAAAAGATGGTGATGAAGGAACGGGAACCAAATTTGTCGAGGCCAGTAAGGGGCAATGAGAATCATTTTGGCTCTCAAGACGGTAGCTTTCTGGAGTACTTGTGGTATCAAAGGAAAGGGAGGAAAGGCATAAAGAAGTCCCCGGGGCCAATCTTGGGTAAGAGCGTCTCTGGGGTATGGCCTGGAAGTGGGAAGAGAGAGAAGAAGTCTGGGAATTTGCTGTTTTGGGGTGTAGCAAAAAGATCGCAGCATGGGCGGCCCCACTTCTGAAAAATCTCCTCCACAATGGATTGCTTGAGAGACCACTTGTGAGGCATGAGAATAGCTCTGCTCAATCTGTCCGCTATTATGTTGGTTTTCCCGGGGATATGCGTTGCTACCAGAAACCGATGAGAGGAGATCGCCCATTACCAAAGTCTGAGAGCTTCTCGACACAAGGGATAGGACTTGGTTCCGCCCTGCTTGTTGATGTACCACACGATGGACATGTTGTCCGTGTGAACTGCAATAGTCCCTAAAGGGAGAAAGTCGTTGAGGGCTTGCAACGTTAAAAGCACTGCTCTCATCTCTAGGACATTTATGTGCAGGTGGTATTCGAACAGTTGCCACATGCCATGAACCATCCTGCCCTGATAATGCCCCCCCCCACCCAATCAGGGAGGCATCCGAAGTGACCGTGGCTACCGGGGCCGGGGGAACAAATGGTCTGCCCTGATGAACTAGAGGAGAGGAAATCCACCCGGATAGATGGTTCTTGCAGGTTTGTGTCACCAGAATCTTGTGACGCATGGGAAGGTGCTGCAAGGACCATTGGGTGAACAACATCCATTGTAGGAGACGCATGTAAAAGCGGGCCAGAGGAAGAAGTGTTATGGCAGCTGCCATGAGGCCCAACACTTTCAGTACCAACCTGGCTTGTGCCCTTTTGCTGGATAGGATGATCTGAACGTGGTTTTGGATATCTAGCATTCTCTGACTTGTTAGGTTTGCTGACATCCGAGTAGTGTCTAGATTTGCGCCTATAAAGGTAATAGATTGGCAGGGCGACAAGGAAGACTTTTCAAAGTTGACTGAAATTCCTAAGTGACCGCAGAGACGTAGAGTGTAATCTCTGGCATGGAGAAGTTGATGCCTGGTGGTGGCTGAGAGGAGCCAGTCGTCGAGATACGGAAACACCTGGAATCCTTGACGTCTCAGGTGAGCCATGACCACTGCCATGCATTTGGTGAACACTCTGAGGGCTGTAGTGAGGCCAAAGGGCAGGGCTCTGAATTGAAAATGACTGGTCCCCAGCCGAAAGCGGAGAAAACTTCTGGAGCATCTGTGAATCTTTATATGATAGTACACATCCTGAAGGTCTATGGAGCGCATCCAGTTGTCTTTGTCCAGAAAGGGCAAAATCGATTGAAGTGTGACCATCCGAAATCTTGTCTTTTTGACAGACTTGTTGAGCCTGCTGAGGTCTAATATTGGTCTCCAGTCTCCCGTCTTTTTGGGGACCAAAAAGAACCTTGAGTAGATTCCGGACTCTAAATGATCTTTTGGTACTGGCTGGATGGCCCTTTTCTTTAGAAGCTTTGACACCTCTAATTTTGCAATTTCCCTTAGACCGGGTGGTACGTCCGGAAGGGAACCTCTTTGAGGGAAGGGGATTTCCTCAAAAGGAATCTTGTAACCCTCGAATATGATCGACTGTACCCATTTGTCTTGAGAGAGGGAAAGCCAGGCTTCTGGGTACAGCGACAATCTTCCCCCGACTGCCTCCAAGGGTGGGCAGTCGGGCAACACCTCAGGGATGCTGGAAGGGCTTGTCAGAGAGAGGCTCTCTGGAGCCCTGGTTCTGCGGACCCCCTCTGCCCCTAGGGCGGCGTCTGTTATTATTATTACCCCCTCTGCCTCTGGGGGTAAACTGACCACGTGCGTCAGGCGTGACTCCTTGTGATTTCCGGAACCACATTTTCCCTCCCTTCTGACCTTTGGGGTAAGGTCTAGAAGGAGTGGAGAAACGGACTCCTACGGCAGAAAGAGTCTTGCCATCCTGCTCGCACCTGGTTAAAGTGTCCTTCACCTGAGGGCCAAACAACGTTGTCCCATCAAAGGGAGAGTTTGTGAAGGATGCCTTAAAGGGGTCTGCAAAATTACAGAGCCGCATCCAGGACTGACGTCTGAGAGCCACTCCTGTGCCTGCAGCTCTACTCGCCCCATCGGCTGCATAAGAAATGAGCCGCATGGAGGAGTTGGTTATGGAATTTAGGATTCCCAGCTGAGAGGCGATCTTTTCTTGAGCCCCTGCTGCTGACGGATCTTGTACTACTTCACCTAGCTCTTTGAGGATGTCTCTCTGAAGTCTGGTGAAGTGACACAAATAATTCAGCGAACGCATAGCAAAGGTCGCTGAAGAGAACATCCACTTGCCATACCTGTCCATGGTCCTAGACTCCTTGTTAGGAGGATGGACTGGCACGGAAGGATCTGCAAGTTCCTTCTTGGTGGCAGCCGCCACCACCATGGCATCAACCGGGACACCCTTAGTAAGAAACTGCTTTTCAGCGGGGGCCATGATAAACTTTGAAGGTCTCCTGGGGACTGGTTCCACCGAATCAGGAGATGCCCACGCCTTTCGAGCTATGACTTCCATAAGGGGGTCGAAAGGCGGAGAGACCCAGGAGGTGGAGGTTCGAGATCCAAAAGCCTCCAGGTATACCGATTCATCCTCGGAGGGATTAATAGAGGGCCAGTTCCCCCTCTGTTTGAGGAGTTCAAGGATGTCTGAAAAGGAGACATCCTCAGAGGGAGATCTTGGGGACCCCTCCGACTCATCTAAATCGGTATCTGATGTTGTAGACTCAGGGGAGTCTAAATGCTTCTTCTTGCAGGTCCTCTTATGCGGGGGTTCACCTGAAGGATCAGGAGAAACCTCGGAAGAGGAAGTCCTTCCCAATGGGGAAACCTGGGGCGATGGATCTCTGGGTCCGGGAGCAAGAGAGCGGGAAGAGGCATCTACAGGCACCATAGAGGGAGGAGCTAAAGGAACCGACTGCTGGCTAAGCTCTGGGGCTAGCACACTCCTCTTCACCTCGAAGGCTCCCCTCCCAGGGAGGGCCAAGAGATCCTGCTCCGAAGAAACAGGGATCCCTGGTCCTACCAAAAGGGAAGGCTCCGAAGCAGATGTCGGGGCCGAGCTCACCAAGGCCGAAGCTCCGAGAGGGAGAACGGGGTCGGACAAGGGTCCGATGCCACTCGCCCCCTCGGAACCGACCAGGGAAGCCCGACGCCCGGATCCCTCCAAGGAAGGTCTCAAGGAGGAGATAGGAGTCGAGGACGACGGAGCCGAAAGGTGTGGTATCGGCTCCGAAGCAGCAGCAGTCACGGTACCAATAATCTCCGGCTCCGAACTCTGTAGGAGAGTTGAAGGAGGAATCTCAGGGGGGTGTAGAATAGCTGACGTCTGATGAGATGGGCTATGGAGCATCTGGGCTAGTGCCTGTGATTTTAATAGCCTACTCACCACTCTCTCTAAGTTGTGGTCTGAGAGCCTGGACGACCTCGATGATCGACTCCGATGGCCCCGCTCCGAAAGCAAGGGAGAGGCTGGAGCCGAGTGTATAGATTCCAAAGAAGGAGATCTAGACCTCTTCTTGGACGGAGCCATCGGAGCCGAAGAACTTTCGGCTCCAGGCGGAGCCAACAACTTGTCCGCTTCGAGAGGAGACAAAGATATCTCGGCTCCAGCCGGAGCCGAGACATGCTTCGACGCTAGGGTGTCGGCTCCAGACTGAGCCGACACAGGTGCCGAAGCCAGGGCATCGGCGCCGACCGGCGCTGGTACAGAAGCTTCCAACAAGGAAGGATCGGCTCCAGACGGAGCCGATGTCGACTCCGGCGGAGTCGGAACCAAGACCACAGACTTGGACACCGAAGCCTGGGTCTTGGAAGGCTTTGAGGGCTTCCCGGAGCCGACCTTAGCCGGGGAGCTCTCTGGTTTAAGAAGACCCCTGAGGATCAACTTATTTCTACATTCCTGCAGGACTCTCTGGTTGAAAGAATGACATATAGCACAGGAGTCCTGCAGGTGTAGGGGTCCTAGGCAATAAATACAAGAAGTGTGACCGTCTGTCAGAGACATCTTCTGACAGCACGAGTCACACTTCTTGAAACCTGAGACCCTAGTATCTTTGGACATGTCTCAGTCCTAAAACACTCACACACACCAGTCAGTCCAAACAAAGACACTAACAACTAAAAATTATTAATAACTAATAAATTAGTTATTACTATAACAGTGACACAACACACACACACGTGAGGGAAATCCTAACAGGAACTGTGAGGGTGGGAAAGGCCTAAGGCCCGAAACACTGAAACTAAGTGAACTAAGGGGAAATGGGTATGGGGCTAAGTGAATAAAGTACACTGAAGGATATAAAGACTAAAAGACTAAAAATTAGAGTTTTGAGACACCTAAAACCTTACAAATAGCAAGAAAAATATCACTTACCAGGAGCTGGTAAAAAGAATGACCTCATTAGCGAAGCGGCAAACGAGATCTGGGTAATTACCGCCTTGCATCATGGGATATGGGGCTGCCTCGAGCTGGTAAAAGTGACTCTCGAGCTTAGCAAGTGCCGAGTCGGAGCCGAGGATCGGCTCCGAACCCATCCAGCAAGAATGAAGGCGAGATTGACAACTTAACATCAGGAAATGACGGAACTTTAGTGCTCAAAACAGTTTAATAACGCTTTCGTCTAAAAGACTTCTTCAGAAAATAATCACGTCACAATGCATTTATTTAAATAAGAACGGGTAACCAATCACATTTCAGATTTAATTAGCACATATAAAAAGTTGCAAAAATCAATTTTAAATGCAAAACTCACATAAACTTTAACTGTATGAACTAAAAATATATAAATCTACTTAATTTTCAGTCTCCTGTGTCAGCATTTAACTTAATCTGCGACTTAGTTTCTAAACCTTCTAAATGGCTTTTATAATCCCCACCCCCACTCCCAGATCTCGAGGCAAAAAATCTAGAACAGAAAACAAACTTTTTATATTTATTACAAATGAGAGTATGTTTATATAAAGCATTGTTATGATCTTTACTTTTAATGGCTTAAAGATATTCCTTAACCCTTTTTTATAAGGAGCGTGTGGACATACCAATATAAAAGCCAGGACATCCTGAACATAAACCTATGTATACAATACCAGAAGTCTTACAGGTAAATCTATGTTTCAAATAAACAGTATAATTACAAAATTCTAAAAACACAAAGAACTTTCTAAAATGAACCTAGAAATATTACACATCCCACAAGTAAACATCCCTTTCTGTTTGTTTGTACTAGTCACTTCCATATGTGTAGTATTTGTATTTTATATTCAGGATTTTCTGCCTTTTATATTGGTATGTCCACACGCTCCTTAGAAAAAAGGGTTAAGGAACATCTTTATGCTATTACAAGTAAAGATCATAGCAATACTTTATATAAACATACTCTCATTTGTAATAAATATAAAAAGTTTATATTTTCTGTAATAGATTTTTTGCCTCAAGATCTGAGTGGTGGGGATTATAAAAGCCATTTAGAAGGTTTAGAAACTAAGTGGCAGATTAAGTTAAATGCTGACAAATTCCCAGGGCTAAATGAATCAGTAAACATTTAAGTGTTTTAGAAAAAAAACAGGAGACTGAAAATTAAGTAGATTTATATAGTTTTAGTGCATACAGTTAAAGTGTATGTGAGTTTTGTATGTAAATTTGATTTTTGCAGCTTTTTATACGTGTTAATTAAATTTGAAATGTGATTGGTTACTTGTTCTTATTTAAATAGATGTGTTAAGTGACTTGATTATTTTCTGGAGAAGTCTTTTAGATGAAAGCATTATTAAACTATTTTGAGCACTAAAGTTCCATCGTTTGGTGTTTTTTGTGGTACAATTAAGATTTTGCCTTCAGAAGGCAAAACAGTTTAGCAACATGATCAGTTGTTTGCGGCCTTTTCCAAAGCCAGATCAGGTCAGATACTTTCTAAAGTCTCACTATCCAGATGGCTATCTGACTGCATTTTTTATATTTATGACTCATTTAACAGACTTTTACCATGCAAACCAAAAGTTCATTTCACTAGCGCTATCTTTACTTCATCTACATTTTTCATAAACTTCTGAATTGATGACATTTGTGCAGTGGCCACCTGGACATCCTTGCATACCTTCTGCATATATTATAAATTAGGCATGGTATCCAGGTCCAGGTCTTCCTTTGAGGTCATTGTACTCCGTGGAATTCTGTCTTGATGCCACCCGGGATCTTAGCTTGAGATTCTGTTGCAACCAGTAAAGTGGACAGACTGGTTAGTCTTCGATACTATAGTTATGTACTTACATTATCATTGGATATTGACTAACCATATATATCCACTTCACCATCTTTTCTACCTTCCTCCTTCCAAGTTGTCAGATAATTTCCTGGCAGAGTTCACTGATGCCCTGAAGCCATCCTTTCTTCCTTTTTCAAGCAGTTTACTTTACTGGAAATGTAGCTGGCTGAACTTGTTCTGAAGAGAGGTGGGGGGATTTGTGCATTATGGGATGTAGAGGAGGATTTTGAGCTGTTTGCCATGTTGGCACCTAGTGGCAGACCAAGCCCATCCAGTAAAGTGGACAGATACAGATAGTCAAGATCCAGCATTATGGAAAGTATGCAAGTGCAATTTTTCTTTCATTTAGCAAATATGTGTTTACTTGTTCATTCATTTGGTTACACCTGACATTCCTCTCTTCAGGGTTGTAGGAAAGCTGGACCTTGTCCTGGCAAGAAACAGCCATAAAGTATAGAAACATCTCTGGATAGGATGCCAGTCCATAGCAGAAGAAACACACACACACATATACTCTGCATATGTTCCCTTAGGAAAATTTGGAGGATCACCACTTCAGCTGTATCTATGTTACTGGAGTAGGGGACGAAACCAAAATACCCCATTGAAACCCTGTCTGAACACATGCATTCTCTACACTGATGTTGGTAGTGGAGCTGGGGAGCTGAACAAGAGAATCATTTTCATCTCAGACCACCCAACTCAGCCTTTTCCTTTGCCACGTTTTTTTTTTAAGGTCAGTTCATTTTTAATTTTTTTCTGATTCTGTTAGCAAGTCGTCTTTGACATTTCTTTGTAATATCCAATAGGTTTCCTAGGGAATCAAGCATTTCCATGAACAGCTTTAAACCTTTTCTGATCTTGGGATTTGTCTCACATCCAACCCTATGGTTAGAGTTCTTCCTCAAAGAACAGACCATTCTACAGTGTTTTCTGTACATCTGTACAAAGATCAGAGGGACATTTCATGGTATCCTGGCAAAATGTATCAACCAACTGCAGTCTTCCCTGCAAAACTGTCACAAGCACAGTAGAAATTGCTTAGTTGATAAAATAAAACGAATACATCTCTGAAAATCTTGTTAACTACTGTCACATTTCACTGGTGGCCCCTTACATCCACTTTTAATATCAGTGATAATCTGAGTGTTGAAAATCAGTAAAATGCTGACACCACAGAAATCTTGTGTTTTTGTGTGAATGACAGAATATATCAACTATTAAAATGTGTAGATACAGGCAAACTCTTGGTGAAGTAAGTTTGGAGCACTGGTTATCACTTTCCCTGCACTGGGTATTTCTGGTAGTTTTAATTAGATACCATTAAAGTTTTCAGCCTTGACTTCTACTGTGACATTATTCATTATTACTTCAGCTGAATTAAGTATCATCTGCTGATTTTTCTTCCATCAGATATTTCATCATTCTATAATATTGAAGCCACTAAAGTTAGCATAACTTTGAGGGAGGGGAAGACAAGGCAAAAAAAAATAAAAATAAAAAAAAGGAATGATTGCAACAAGTTGCTAAGTCTAACTGCATAACAACCAATAAATAAGTAAAAAAAAAACTATGAATGGAGTAGGATCCATTATTTCAAATCAATTTTCACTAGCATAGTTTTCTGTTTAGTGAAATTAAGGTTTTCTTTGTGATTTTTTTTCGCTCAGATGACTATCTGACCCCACAAAACAGTAATCAGTAACTGATTAAATTTCCTTTCTGTCTGCTCTGATGCTTTAATTCTGCTGTTTCCGGGAATTCCCAGCAAACAGGGTGGCTCTTCTCTGCAGTCAGCATTTTATACTAAAAGGAACCACATGGAGCATATTTATAGCAGTGCACATTAGAGTTGATCAGATTTTGAATGAGAGGATTCTACAAGGTCTCATTAGTTCCTGACTAGAAAATTCAGTGTATGGATGTTCACACACAGGCTTTTTATTATCAAATTCATATTTCCAAGAACCCATCACTTAAAAAAAAAGTTTTCCATGTTTTGGTATTTAAAAGGCACATTCCATCCCTAGTTGAATAATAGTTACTTATTTTTTATTCCATTAGTTTGAAGAAAAAAAATAAAGAAATGTAGCTATATAATCTTTATTAGTGCTATCAGCTGTTATTGATCAGAATAATAGCTGAGACAAACAGATTGCATCTGGTTTCCTCAAAACTTTTTGTTCTTGCCTTACAAGATTAAAAAAAAATAATGCCTTTCTTTGGGGTTAGTAGATTCTGGATTTTTCACAGCTTTAGACATGTACAAAATCGAAACCTCATTACATTGGCAACTTTCCTAATTTTGTATATATTTTTTGTCTGAAAAATATATCATCAGTTCCTAGTACGAGTAATGCCAGCTTCTTCCTACTTCACAGATACTTATTTCTCAGTATGATCCTTAGATTAATGTTTCAGTAGTGATAAATGGTGCAACTAATCAATCTGGAAAGTCAGTTAGTCTAACAGTACTCAGGGGATTATTTTAACTGGTATAGATAAACAGATGTGTGTGATTATCAGTAGCTTAGACCAGTATGGCAAGTAGTTGAAAATTTGTTAGCATGGAATGAAAGCAGAGTTTCTAAATATAGCTTCAAACATATACAGACATTTATTTTATGGCTGAGTCAGTAAAGGTCTGACAGCTGACAAGTAGTTGCATTCGTGACTCAGTTGCAGTAATACAAGGATGATGATGTACTGCAAATGGTATGCAAAAGTGATGCTTGACAGTATTTAAAGGTCCATACATGGCAGAGCTGAAATAGTAACCCACACTGTAACAGTTTGTGAGTTTGTTACACCCACCATATTTCATTCAAGAGTTTCAGGCTATGTTAACATCTATTTCTGGTACAGTCAAATAACTGCCCATTGTATACCAGACCAAGTATCATGCTGAGTAAATAGTAAGAAAACAGAATCTCTTAAAATATGCAAAGGGGAAGGTTTCTTTTTCTTTTTTTTTTAACACAGGTTTCCTCAAGTTGCAGCCCCCTGCCACCAACTGTAACCATCAACAACCAAGTCATGTAGCTTTCTTGTTGATATACTGCATTCTTTTTTAATAAATTAGTCTTTTTTTTAAAACAGGAGTTTATGCTAATAAGCAAAAGATGCAGCTGGCCGCCACTCGGCTTCGACTGGACATCATTAGACAGAAACATGATTAATATCTATGATCTGAGTGATCTCTGTCTTTTGCAGTGCAGCTTAATTTGACTCTAAATTATTCATTTTTCATTATTTCCACCTCCCTTTTGTTTTTTTGCAGGGAAAACCCAATAAGTGGAAGTAGAAAAATGGAATTTTTGCAAAAACTCATCAGTAGGCGGAGGAATTCATGTGGTGTGGCTGTGTTTTTAGATCAGTGATGTGCGTCTAGATTACAACATGACTTTGTATGCAATGAAATATGCACATTCAAGAAACCTCTTCATACCTCTCAACATCTTCGTGCAAGAAATCTGGACAAAGCCAGACAAAAGTGTGTGTGTGTGGGAGGGGGCAAAGGACAAAAATAGTGATATATTTTAGATATTGTTCTTATAAACTTAGAAAGTTGCTACAATAACAGGGTTTGTTTTAAAATACATTTTCTGAAGGATTTGAAGTCTGAATCTCAAATGTATGTTATTATTTAGTGATGTCAATCCTCGGTTTATCCCAGTGATTTTCCAGAAAACCACACATTTTATGAGGAACAGACCAAAAATATGAGTCAAAAATCTGGAAATTCTGCAAATATCTGGATAGTTGAGAGGTATGAACCTATTACATACAGTGGAGATATTCGTATTAACTTCACTGACCATTGGCAGACTTGATGTTCAGTAATAACGTAACATGCAGGCTTTTTATTTTTTCTATATAATATTTGAGCTCTGTATCGTAGAGTTTTAGCCCTGCATAGGGTGTTGTGTATTTAAGAACCTTACTCATTTTATGTAGTTTCTACTCAATTAACTGCCAAAATCAGCTGTGTGTGTGTATATATATATATATATATATATATATATATATATATATATATATATATATATATATATATATACACACAGAGAGAGAGATATAGCTGTATAAATGCTTACTGTTCGGGCCATCTTTCATAATTGTAAAATATTTATTGAAACCCATTTCAGCAGTTCTAATTCATCAAGTGCTAGCAAGGGGAAAAAAAGGAACCCCTTCTCCCCTTAGAGGACCCATGGTTGCAATTGAAAGTATGCATCCTTGGACTGGGACAATAAATAGTTTACATTTGTGAGCCAACAGTTTGTAGCTTGATAACAGACAATATAATCAGATATCCAAATTCATGTCAATACATCTTCTACTTCTTCTTTTTTCGGCTTTTCCCAGTTAGGGGTCGCCACAGCGGATCACCTGTCCGCTCATCATTGGCAGTGGAGTTTTACAGTGTCGAGTTGCCAGCCCGGCGCCCAACCTTCCACAGAAGGCACACACACACACGCACTCACACCTAGGGCCAATTTAGAGTGTCCAATCCACCTGCAGCATGTCTTTGGGATGTGGGAAGAAACCGGAGCACCCGGAGGAAACCCACGCGACCACAGGGAGGACATGCAGACTCCGCACAGAAGGCACCCCAGCCGAGGATCGAATCGGAGAACCTCTTGCTGTGAGGCGACAATGCTAACCACTGCACCACCATGGCCGCCCATGCATCGTGATACCTAAATCCACAGATCCATACTTGATCGCTGACTACAGTGTGTAAGACACACATATTTATCATTTAAATTCCTGTGAAGAGGCTGTCAAGCTCAGTTGTTTGATCTTGCAGTCTTAGGTTATCCCTGACTGGATGACTGCATACATCCTTTAACTCCCCCCACCACCACCACTACCACTACATGCTAGACTACTTGTAGGTTCATAGGCAAGTACTAGGCTAGCTGCCCATGTGGGCCATTTTAAGCCTAGCCATATTCTCTTTTTGACCTCAAAATAAGCTATCCCATTTGGTTGTAGATTGGTCTTACCCATCCCATGGTCAATAATATTGTCCCTAATGAGAATAACTAGGATCATACCATAGGTAATTTTAGAGGACCTTTGTATGGGATAAAGCATTTAAGAGCTGCCTGTCTCCATTAGTAGTGTGTGTGCAGTCCTGGGGTAAATTTTCTGTTTCAGATCCGTAGTTCTGAGTTGCTCTTAAATTGTACAGTGATGGTTTGTTTTATGTTGGTGGGGAGTCTGTTCCAGAGCAGTGGTATCCTCTTCATTATATACCTGTCCCTCCTAACTGTTCTGTTGATGTTGCAGAAGATTTTTAGATCCTTAGACCATGTATTTCTGATGCCATTTGACTTGCTAATGTGCAGTAAATACATCAGTAATGGGTTGGAAGATACCTTGTATGCCAAACACAGTTCACTTCTTAGCAGTCTGTAGGATACTGAGTATATTGACAGGGCTTTGAGTCAGTCCATTTAGGACATGTTGTTTAGGCCTTGTATCCTTTTACTAAGGTATCTCTGTGGGTGTTCCAGGTGTTGCATGTGTCTAGACAGATACATGCCAAAGGGGGCATTCTATTAAATGACTGGACTAATAAGACCTGAATAAAGGGAGACAATGACATCCCTAGATCGAGACACAATCCCTTTCTTTATAAGCTCTGCAAGATAGAAGGACTTTTTTGCAGCAATGGGCACATGTTGGTCAATTTTTAGTTTCCAGTCCATGATTTTGGCACCAGTTATTTATATGGGACAAACCTTCCTGCAGGATAGCTAAGTCGTTTGGGGATTCAGTGACTGCTGCTAGCTTGCAGTCATCTGCAGATTCTGTCAGCCAGAGCCCTTTGATATTTGTTTTTACTTCGGAAAAGGCAAACACAAGAACCAAGTCCCAGCCACTGATAAAGGTAACTGCCAGATAAATATCGAAAATCCAAAGCATACAAATTGGCAGGAACACCAAAGCTTCACACAGTAAAAGTATTTATTTGTAAAAATGGACCAGATGAGCACTTTCACACTGTAAAACCAACGCTTCTTCAGATCATAAAACACAAAGTCACAACGCAGTTTAAAACAGTTCAATCACCTATGAACATAGTTCAATCACCTATGTTAATTCATCACTTCATTAAACCAGTTTCCAACCTTTCAACGCAGGTTTTAAAGAGACACGAGCATTAATACCAGGATGTTTATCAGCCTGTAGCCTCAAGATCCATTTAAGTTCTACTGTTTCAGTATAGTTAGTGAGATGACCCCCCCCCCCCGGTGACCCACATAAACTATTTGTAGTACTAAAAACAAACTCATGTCCAGCATTTTATTTAATCTGTTTAGGTAGTGCATTGTTCATAGCTTTTTATCTAATCTGTTTAGCTAGTGCATTGTTCATATTGCAAGTCCTAATCTCATAAGAATGACTAAAAATTTTATCTTTTAATCTCTTATTGGTCTTACCAACATATTATCACGTGCAGGACTTGCATGTGGCTAAGTAAATCACATTTGCTGTACTACAATCTGCATAGAATCTGGAACTAAAAATATATTTCATCCGTGGATGTTTAAACACTAGTTCCTGTGAAATATATGTACAGGCTCTGCAATGCCTGCAACTGTATGTACCAAGTCTGGCAGATAGCAAGTCACTTGACCTAGTTTTACAATTCCTGTGCACAGTTGTCCTTTCAAGTTTAAACAATTTTTGTACATAAAGAAAGGATTGTTCCCAGTTATTTCAGCTGTATTGTTGTCACTTATGAGTATTCCCCGTTTTTTTCGTATAATGTTACAAGAGCCTAGAGACTCTCATATATTGGCCTCTTACTACATTAGGATATATATGCCTGGGGTGCATACTATCAAAGGAAAAGTAACTATTTTTCCAACATCCCTTTCAGAATAAATTGGTATCTGTCTGACCCATTTGGTTAACCATTAATCGTACATCAAAGAGATCTATCTCTTTCTGTGACATGGGCATAGTAAACTTCAAAAATTCAGTAGTATGATTAATGTAGTGAAGAAAACCATACAATTCTTCTTGGCCCCCTCCCCACAAGATAAAAACATTGTCCACAAAATGATGGTAAAATCTAATGTATGGTCTGTATATATTGTTATAGTTCCTCCCATGAGTTCATTACTGCATTTGCATATGAATTTTGACAGGGGGTGCCCATGCCCACCCCCCATTTTTGTGCAGATAAGCAGTCAACATACAAAAAAAACATTATTGTTTAGAACCAAATCCAACAAACTGCAAACAATGTCAACCTGACTGTTGTCGAAATTCCCTGTGTCAACAGTTCTGTAATGGTAGCAAGGCCATGCTCATTCGGGATGCATGTAAATAAATTCACTCCATCAAGGGTCACAAGAATAAAACTTGATCTGAAGTAGTTAACTTCATTTTATCTGCAACCTGTGAGTATATGGATCCGTATTGTTTCCAAGCCGGCAACTTTTTTCTAGCATCTGCTCCAAGCTCCTCCCCTTACCCATAATGACCTACCATCTCCTGTCTTCCCTCAGATCTCATTTGCCACGCCAGTAGTGTGCATTGTGGTCTCCTTTGCTTTGTGTTCAGGGATAGCAAGTAGAAATTTAGGTGTGCTTGACTAGGATTTCCCTTCCTCCCCTTCTGTAGTATCGCATTTGGTCGTTGGTGTAAAAAAAAAAAAAACAGTTTTTTGTATAGAGTAGTAGTTAGGCCTGCCCTTCCCCTACCTGTGTGTGTGGTTTTTGGAAAGGTAGTGCTTGTACTTTGGAGTGCAGGACTGTGGCTGACCAGCCAAAGCCTGTGTTCAAAAAATGTACAGAGTATGGCCATAAGCTTTCCCCGGCACATTTGTCCACTCAATGTGCTGTCTGTGCAGGTTGCAACCCTAGGGCCCTTAGGCCAAGCTAGTCACCAAAGGCCTTCTCCTTGCTGCCATGCTGGAATCTGCCTTAGCCTCGGTCGCTAGTTTACCACCTCCCACCCAGACAGGGACTCAACCTCCCTCTTCGTCTGGCGATGGGTCTTCAAAGGACAGATCTTCAGTTAGCGAGTCTGACAAAGATAAGGAAAAAGAGAAGGAAAAGGAAAGGCGCAGAGAAGAAAGGGAGAAAAAGAAGGACAGGCATCGTAAGAGGTCCCCAGACAGGGAGCTCTTTCTCAGCCCCCCCCATCTAAGACCATGAGGCCTGTTTCTCCACGGCTCCGGTCTCCTCATTTCTCACCGAAGCCGTTGGAACATTTGGACCCGAGGCCCTCCTCCCCACTGCACAGACCAGCCAGATCCAAGTCGGCGGCCTCTTCGAGGTTGACTCGGAGCCTATCGAACATGGAAATGGACAGGATGATGTGGAGATTTATTCAGACCCAAATTCAGATGGGAGTCTTCCCAGGTACCTCTCCCTCTGGAGGGGAGACTTCCATGCCTCTTTTCCACCCCATCTCTCCTTCCCTGATCCGTGCTTCGGCTTCAAGGCTCTTGGATCCAAGGTTTTTTGGAGTTGGTAGCTCGGCGCCGACGGTTCCTTCAACCTCGACTCCGGCTGTTACCTTGAGTTCCTCAGATCTGACTTGTTCGGATCTGAGTGACTCTCGGAGCCACAGACAGGGAGTCGGACCTGGGGGAATGGATTCTTCGGCTCCGACCTTTTCGGATCTGATCCATTCCCTCGGACCTCAGGCTACCCTGTCTTCTACTCCAGTCCCTGCTTCGGATCCGGGGAGGGCTTCTCCTTGGCCTTTGAAGTGGTGGAGAGGGTTCTCTCCCAGGGATTGAGACCCCAGCCCATCCCCTCGGATACCACCCAGGCCCCCCTGGATTTGGCAACGAATCCCTTCATCCTGTCTCAGGGACAGCCAGTGCCAGAGGATCCCCAGGTCATTTTCCACGAGGAAACCCATGCGGTTCGCAGATCCCCTTCTGAAAGTTCCACTGAAGAGGGTCACCATAAGCACAAGTGCAAAGAGAGGCACTTGGACTCCCCCTGAGTCCCTCACTACTTAGATGAATGAGAAGGTTCCCCCAGGTCACCTCCCGAAGACGTCTCCTTCGGAGAAATTATGGAGATCCTCCGCCAGAGGGGAGGTTGGTCAGCCGCAAAACCTTCTGGGGATGAGTCAGGCCTTTGACATGGGTCCATCTACTTCCTGGGTGTCCCCACCAGCAGACCCCTTGGTGGACCTCATCACCACAAGGGCATGAAAGGAGCCCGACACCATAGACCCCATCCCCAAATGCCCTGACAAGGTTTTATCTCCCCCTTCTGACAGACAACCCTGGTCGAAAGGAGCCCCAGTTGATGCTATGTTGGTCACAGCGGCCACAAAGAAGGAACTAGCACAGGAGAGTTCCTTAGTCCACCCTCCAGACAAGGAGTCCAGGTCGGTGGATAGGTTTGGGAAGCGCGTATACTCCTCAGTGACTTTTTTATCCGTGCGCTGAATTATTTAGCACATGTGATTCGGCTTCAGTGAGACCTTGCTTCGGAATTCGCTGAGTCGCCCCCAGAGTCTTTATCGCCGCAGGACAGACAGCTGTTCTTGGCGAAAATGTCTACTCTGAAGTCAGTCTCAAACACATCTATGCGGCTACTTTCCCATGCCACGGAAGGAGCAGCTAGGGCAGCTGGGACAGGCATAGCCATGAGGCGTCATGCCTGGCTCAGATTGTGTCAGTTCGCGGACCCTTTCAAGGCGTTGTTTATCAACGCTCCCTACAACGGTTCTTTCCTCTTTGGAAAGACAGTACGTGACACACTTGTCCAGAGTGAAAAGGACAGGAAGACTTTGTCTGCTGTCGGAGTCCGCTTCTCTAACCCTCAGTGATCCTTCTCTAGGATTCAAAGAGGGCAGAAGAAGATGTGGTTCTGAAAATCTCAGTTTTCCCGGGATTCTCAGGACAGCTATTCCCCCAGAGGCAGAGGGGAACAGGATCGATGCCGACCCAAAGGTAGAGGGGGTCCCAGGAATTTCGGGTCTAGGGAACCCTTCTCTGATAAACCCGGTCAGCAGCCCTGAGGAGTTGCCCGACTATCCTACTTTGGAGGCAGTTGGGGGACGATTGTCCTTACACCCAGCAGAATGGGAGTCCATTACGACAGATCACTGGATTCTTCAAATAATATCCAGAGGTTACTCTATTCCTTTCGTTGCCCCTCCAAATATTACAAAACACCTCCCAGATGTTCCACCCGCTCACAGGGAGGCTGCTGCTCTAGAGGTTTCAAAGCTGCTTCTCAAACGAGCCATTGAAAAGGTCCCCCCGATCAGTCTGGATTAGGTGTCTACTCATGGTTCTTTTTGGTGCCAAAAAAGATGGGGGACCTCAGGCCCATTCTAGACCTGTCAACATTAAACCTGTCGGTAGCCAAACAGAAATTCCGGATGGTCACCCTACAGTCCATTCTACCTTATCTCCGAGAGTGCGACTGGATGTGCTTGTTAGACCTTCAGGATGCTTACTACCACATCAAAATACACAGAAGCTCCAGGAGGTTTCTACACTTCCGGCTGGGAGCCAGTCATTTTCAGTTCAGAGCCCTACCCTTTGGTCTCACCACAGCCCCCAGGGTGTTCACCAAGGTAATGGCAGTTGTAGCGGCTTACCTGAGGCTTCAGGGTATTCAGGTGTTTCCATACCTGGACGACTGGCTCTTCGCTGTGCCCAACAAGCATCACTTGTGTCTGGCCCAAGATTATTTCATTCGGTTAGCAGACCTACTGGGAATTACAGTCAATGTTCACAAATCCCATTTGCAACCAGTACAAGTTCTAGACTTCATTGGGGCACGGTTAGACACTTTGCAGATGAAGGTATTCCTAACTCCAGACAGGATTCTACATCTCAGGTGCCACATAGCTCAGATAACGAACTCCAAGTCTTCAAAAGCGAGTGAGGTTCTCTGGACCCCGGGCTCCATGGCTGCCACCATATGTATTCTCCCTTATGCACGCCTTCACATGCGGGTTCTTCAATGGACTCTTGCTGTTCAGTGGTCTTGGCTAGACCTGCCTATGGAATTTCCGATCAAGATCAGTCACGTCTGCAGGACATCTCTTCTTTGGTGGTTAACTTCACCGGAGATACCAAAAGGATGCCCGTTTGCATCACCCCCCCAGTCCAAACCACAGTGACTGCGGATGCCTCCCAACTCGGGTGGGGGGACACTGTTCGGGAAGGACAGTCCAAGGCACGTGGTCCCAGACAGAGACCAATTTGCACATAAATGTTCTAGAGATGAGGGCAGTGCTTTTAGCTTTGAAAGCCTTTCATACAGTCCTTCCTCTTGGATTGACTGCATTTCAGTCAGACATGCCGGTCATCTGGTATATCAACAAGCAGGGGGAACCAGATCCTACCCTCTATGTCGCGAGGCCATGAGAGTGTGGGAATGGGCAATTTCCACCGGTCGGTTTCTGATAGCAACGCACATCCCGGGGCGCTCCAACATTTTAGCGGACAGATTGAGTCGGGCCATTCTGATGCCTTACGAGTGGTCTCTTGTCAGTAGCGGAGGAGATTTTCCTTGCATGGGGTCAGCCTTGCTGCGATCTCTTCGCATCTCCTTCCAACGCAAAGTGCAGTGAGTTCTTTGCTCTGATTCCCTCACCAGGAGAAGTCCCCAGAGACGCTGTAGTCCATGCCTGCCCCCCCCCGGGCTTCTGTATGCTTATCCACCTTTACCCCTCATTCCGAAGTTTCTTCAGAAAGCTTGCCGACTACAGTGCAACGTGATCCTCATTGTCCCATTCTGGCCTTGTCAGGTTTGGTTCCCATTCCTTTGGTCTCATCTCTTATCTCCCCTGTGGGTTCTGGATCCCTGCCCGTATCTAATTTCCCATCCGTCGGGGACACTTCATAGTTTCATAGTTTCATAGTATAGTACTAGGCTATCTGCCCTGGGGCATTTGTAAGCCTAGCCATAGTGATGTGGCTTTTGCCACCCCATGAAATGGTACAAAAATGTACAGAATAAATCTAGAATACTGTGCCTCTGTCTAGTAGTAACACAGTGAAGGTCCCCTTATATAATAGAATTAGTTTACTGTGCCCCTGTCTAGCAGTGACACAGATGTGACCCCTGGGGTAAACTTACAATCTCCCATCCACTCATCAAGATTTCTCTTGAAGAGAGGCAGTGAGGGGCTCTGCCTAATACGAACTGGGATCCTATTCCAAAGCATGGGAAGCGTCTGGGTTATGAATCTATCCCTCCAGCATGTCCTATTCATACTTGTGCCGAGGTTTAAGTCTTTAGCTCTCGTGGTCCTGATGGATTTGGATTTTTTGAGGTGGAGCATGTCCATCAGATCCTGATTGGACATGGCCTTGTACGTCAGGCAGAGATCACCTCTGAGCAGGCAGTATGCTACTGAATAGAGCTGAAGTTTCTTTAGTCTGGCAGAATAAGACATATGTTGGAGACCCTTGATCCTTTTGGTGAGGTACTTCTGTGGTCTCTCCAGCTGTTGCAAGTGCCGGGTGAGGTACATACCAAATGGGGCATTGTACTCAATCATGGGTCTGATGAGGGAGGAATATAGGGGTACAATGACATCCTTGGATCTGGATGTGAAACCCTTCATGATGAGGTGTGCAAGGTAGAATGTTTTTCTAACCACCTTGGCAACGTGGGTGTCAAATGAGAGGTCACTGTCTACTTGGGTCCCTAGGTCTCTGATTACTTTTTCCGTACTCAGTGGGTTGCTGTCTATGTGATAATTTGTGGGTACTTTGTTTTTTCCAAAAGGGATGACTATACATTTTTGGCATTTAGTTTAAGGCTGTTACTACGGCACCAGTTGTCCGTTTCAGTGAGGCCTTTTGTAGGATGTGTGTATCTGCTGGTGTATCAACTATGGCCTAGTTTGCAGTCATCTGTGAACTTTGTCAGCCACAGCCCTCCCATGTTTGCTTTAACATCTGAGAAATAAATGCCGAACAAGAGGGGTCCCAGGACAGATCCCTGTGGGACACCACTTGTGACTGGCTTTGAGTCTGACATTGCTCCAGCGATTTTAACTTTATGGGTTCTGTCCTTTAGCCAGTTTGCAACCCATCTAGTGACATAAGGGTTTACTTTTAAGCTGTTTAGCTTATCTATGATGCCTGAGTGGAGTATTGTGTCGAAGGCCTTAGCCAAGTCCAGGTATGCTGTATGGACTGCTTTGCCCTCATCAATGGCACTAGTGACTGTTTTGAAAAAGTCAACCAGGTTTAAAAGGCAGGATCTGCCCTTTACAAAGCCGAACTGGGTGGGGTCAAGCGTCTGTAGGTCCCCTATGTCTCTGTTTATGAGTTCCATAATGATTCTTTCCATAGCTTTGCAGACCAGGCTAGTCAAGCTTATGGGGCGTTAGTTTCCAGGGTCTGTAGAAGCACCCCCCTTGTGGAGTGGGACCACTGTTGCTGTACGCCAGTGTTCAGGTACATATCCCGAAGTAAGGCTAAGGTTAAATAGCATTTTTATGTGTGGGTTTAGCTCCTCTTGAACACGCACCCCGGGATACCGTCAGGTCCCATTGATGCTGTGTTTTTTGCTTTGTTTAGGGCGGTTCTCACTTGGACATCTGAGATGACAGGGAGATTACATTCAGCTGGGATAAGTATTTTTTCTTTTGGGGGTGAAGGAGGCGAGAAATTTGCACTGAACCTGTCAGCCAGAATGTTAGCAATATCTGTGGGTTCAGTGTATTTTTTGTTGTTGTGAACCAACTCTGAGCATATCTGAGGGTTTCCACCCAGGTTTCTAACATAGCTGAAGAAGGCTTTGTGGTTATCTTTAGTGTCCTTAGCGATTTTTCTCTCAAAGTTTGCCTTGGATGTTTTTATGAGAGAACATAGTTTTCTGCTAATGTTGATCAGAGATGTCTTCCCTTCATGGGATTTCGCTCTGACATGCAGTAGCTTCCTTCTTTTGTTATACAATTTGTTTATGGCTGAGGTCCACCAGACAGGATGCTTACATTTGGTGGTTAGGGACTTGGATTTGTTTGGGATTGCATGATCCATGCATTCTTGGAGATGTCCATAGAAAGCATTTGTAAAGGATTCGGCATTGTGAGATGTGGTATCCACTGGCACAGTGGGCTTAAAGGATACCATCTCAGTCTTAAGAAGAGTGAAGTCTGCTTTTGAGAAGTTTTTCACTGTGGTCTTTTGTGCTGGGGGTGGAGGTGGGATATGTATATCCAGGGTGATTAGTTTGTGGTCAGATCTCACTAGTGAGGGGTATACTTCCGGTGTGGTGCATTTTGTCCCCATGTTTGTGATGATCAGGTCTAGTATATTATCTCCCCTAGTGGGAGAGGTGACTAGTTGTTCCAGTGCATTTGAATTTATGAATTCCAGGAACCTTTGGGCTAGGGTATTAGGGCTAGAATAATGTACCCAATCTATGTTTGGGTAGTTGAAGTCTCCCAGTATGATGGTATTTTGTGATACATTCATATCCTCCAATGTCTTCAGGAAGGCTGAGTGGGGTTCTTGAGATTGGGAGGGTGGTCTGTAACATGCTACCAGTTGTATAGCAGTTTTGCCTATGGTTAGTTGCACCTGTATGGTCTCTGATGCTTCATGTGTTGCTACTAACCTGGAGGTGTGGGTGTCCTTTATGAATATGGACACTCCCCCTCCCTTTATGGTTCGGTCTGGGTTTTGGGGCCGAAAAGCATGATACGAGGTATAGCCTGGTAGTGCTGGGGTGCTCTCAGGAGCCTTGAACCAGGTTTCAGTTACTGCACAGATGTCGATGTTCTCCATGCTGAGGAGTGCATCAAGTGCCTGCATCTTGAGATTTAGACTTCTGGCATTGAGCAGCATTACCCTTAGTTTTTTTCCATTTTTGTTTTCTAAGGAGGCGGGTTTGTCTTTTGAGCCTTGCCTAAAAAAGGCACTATGGGGGTGGCAAGAGCCTTAGCCAATATCCAGAAGCCCAGTGCTGACAGGTGTAAGCCATCTCTTGCGAAGCAGCGTGGCTTGTCCAACATATCATCCCAGGCAGACAGACATTGGATCCCCTTAGAATGACGCCAGTACTTGAGCCAATTGTTAAAGCTGATCATCTTGTCTTTGTATTGTGGTATCATTCTTGGTGAGGGCAAGATGCTGCTCAGGGTCAGGGTCATACCAGCCTGGGCTACATAATCGGAGAGCTCCTGTATGTCTCTTTTCATGTAGTCCAGGGAGGTACATCTCAGGTCATTCACACCAGCATGGACAATGACGGAGTCATATTTGTACTTGCTTTGGAGTGACCTGAGTGCGTGTGTTATGTGGCGGATCCTAGCTCCCGATAGACAGCTCACAGTCACCTTCTCCTTGTTCAGCCTGGTCAGTGGGACATCAGTGTGTCTGACTATGGAGTCACCTATTACTAGTGTATCAGGCAAAGTGTTTGGCCTTAAGGGCTGCGATTGGTCGACACACTGATTTATGGAAGTATGTGTTGCATGTGTTTTGTTTTGAGGTGGTGGATTTTTGGATGTCTGCTTTGGGAGCCTCTGTTGTTTTGGTAAGTTTTATTAGAGCCTCAGTATGTCTTTGTGTTTTTATGTGTTTGGTTTGCAGTTGTGGTAGGTCTATGTGGGACTGGGATTGTTGTGTGTGTGGTTGCCATCTCCTCCTGTCTGGTCATGCCAGCCCTGAGTTGAGAGAGTTCAGCCTCCAGTTTGGCTATATAGTTGCATCTCTCACATGTATTTGTGTTTGTTGGGAGGAGGAGAGGGTTGTCTGTGTACATGAGACAATTGTAGCATTGTCTCAAGATGCCCAGATTGACCAGCTGAACTGGAGACAACGCCAGTAATCTACCACTTGACATGCTAGAACAGTATAAGGGAGTGGTATACCTTTAAGGGAAGTGGGTATTCACAGGGGTGGTAAGTAGATGTAGTGCTTTACTTAATACGAGAGTGCTTAGTTAGTAGAGAAGTATTGAGAACAAGTGCTAGGCTTATAATACAGTGAGTAGTCTGGTTATATTAAGAGTCGAGCTTCCTTAAAGGAAAATTTGAAGAACAGACTTGGCGGAGCCAGAAAAAGTTTAACCTTGTTTAACCGGCGCTGCGCTATGCTCTGATCGACAAGCAAACGCGGATTTTAAACAGTGAACTACAAAAGAGCTGGAAATGGTCCCAAACAACCAATTACTACAGCTTCTTGTGCTGAGGTCACTTCCCCCAAGGACAGGTAGGCTGCTCAAGGCTCCCCACTCCCACTGGTGAGCAAAGAAACTTCCTTCTATCCAAGTAAGGTAATGGACAACACAGGAACTACACCACAGCCCAGAATACAGCAATGCCTGTAAACTGGTCTAAACTAGTCGAGGAAGGCGGGAAAACAAGGATTATTTTTTGTTTTTTGTTTTTTTGGTAGAAACACACAGAAAATGCAGAAACAGTGATAAATTAGTTACACAGGCTAGCACACTTTAGTGGGCAGCCTCCACAGTTAAATTAAACAAACAAACAAGCAAACTTTCGATCAAATTTGACTAAAATGTAACTTTAAGTGCAGATTTTAAAATAATGCAGCAATCAGTTAAAAACAGTTCAGGCTAGTTCAAGGTAAGCTACAGAAGCTATTTCAAGTGAAAAAAAGCAAAGATACTTAAATCCAGAAGGTAGTCGCTTTTCTGAGTTCCCTGCTGCTAGGACCACTCTGTAAACCCACGTGGAGCTTGTCTGAGCAGTATAGCCAGAAAAAAATGCCCAGAGGCGGATTTTAAACAGTGAACTACAAAAGAGCTGGAAATGGTCCCAAACAACCAATTACTACAGCTTCTTGTGCCCAATCTGGGCAGCCTCAAGCTAACAGCTTGGTTCCTCCAGTTCCGTTAATTGCCAGGACTCCCGGTCTTTCATCCCAGGTAAAATCCATTCTGGTGGTCTCCCTTAAAGACTCTACTAGGAAACTTTATTGCAGTAAATGGAAGCGCTTTTCCATTTGGGCTTCACAGAGAAAAATAGATCCCTTTACAGCCCCTGTTCCAGCGGTGTTGGACTTCCTGTCGGGTATCTTTCATCAAGGAGCTAGTTCCTCCACAATAAAAGTACAATTGGCAGCCATTTCCAGTTTTCACGTTGGTGAAGACAATATGGCCTTAACCTTCTCTAGGCTGTGTAAGGCTTTTCTTAAAGGTACTTTTCTGTTACGGCCCCCTGTCAATGATTCTG
Organism: Protopterus annectens; assembly: GCF_019279795.1. Taxonomy (NCBI): domain Eukaryota; kingdom Metazoa; phylum Chordata; order Ceratodontiformes; family Protopteridae; genus Protopterus; species Protopterus annectens. Next base: position 983,450,682 of record NC_056748.1, on the reverse strand, counting down.
TACCTCATTGGGACCTTACTTTTGTTTTACAGGCATTGGTGGCTCCTCCTTTTTAACCTGCAGCTTCGGTGGACTTAAAATTTTTGTCCTGGAAGACAGCTTTCCTAGTTGCCATCACGTTGGCTAGGAGAGTTTCTGAGCTTCAAGCTCTGTCTGCCATGCCTCCGTATTTGGTCTTCCATAAGGATAGGGTCTCTCTCCATACTGACCCTTCCTTCTTACCTAAAGTGGCATCTGAAGCAAGCATAAACCAGTCCATTAATCTGCCCGTTTTCTTTCCCAACTTCCAAAATAAAGGTGAATACAAACTCCATTTTTTACTATAGACAAATTTGTTTTTATCTTCATAGAACGAAGTCTTTCCGCAAGACTGACCAATTGTTTGTTTCCTTTTCCAAAGCATTTATGGGAAAAGCTATTTCTAAAGTTTCTATAGCCAGATGGATCACTCTTTGCATTTCACATGCCTACAAAGCAAAAGGTTTATCTCCTCCTGGTATAGTTAAGGCTCACTCTACCAGGTCCATGGCGACTTCTGCTGCTTTTTGGTCCAGCGTACCTTTGGATGATATTTGTGCAGCAGTGACATGGGCCAGTTTGCATACCTTCATTTCCCATTACAAATTGGATCTGATTTCAAGGGGTAGAGCATCCTTTGGCTCTGCGGTGCTCAGGAATATCCTTCCATAAGGGCCTCCCAGGATCGGAGTAGCTGGGGACTCTGTCCCACAGGTTGCAGATAAAATTAAGTTAACTACTTCAGATAAAGAAGTTATGCACTCACCATAGCGTTCCATCTGAGTAGTTATACTTCATTTTTCTGCAACATTCCCTCCCTCTGTCCCCCGGACCTTATCCTGTTTTCAGGTTTGGTTTATTGGGTTGAGTTGCATATTTATTGTTAGTTGCAGCAAACTCGATCTGAGGGAAGATAGGAGATGGTAGGGCATTATGGGTAAGGGGAGGAGCTCAGAGCTTGGAGCAGATGCTAGAAAAAAGTTGCCGGCTTGGATCCATATACCCACAGGTTGCAGAAAAATGAAGTATAACTACTCAGATGGAACGTTATGGTGAGTACATAACTTATTTTTATATTACCACAACCCTCCAAAAACGAGGTCAGTTAAAAATCACTCAGTGTCCCTGAGTACTACAGAGACCAAAGTCAACATTGCCTTAAACTTAATTTCCACATATAAAGAACATGTTTGTGTGACCCATCCTTCCCCTAACACAATTAAACGTAGGGGTGGTTTAGTCAAAGATTTATGAACCTTTGGAAGGCCCTTTATCAATACTATCTTAGGTTCAGTCACATAAAAAAAAATCAAACAAGTCACGGTCAATGGAATTTTCCATAAATAATTCATATAAAGCACTATGTACATAATCAATAATACATCTTACCCTCTCCATGCTGATCTGTACATATGTTGTATCCTCATTCAGCATGACAAGAATACTCAAATTGTAATCTTTGTGATTCATGACTACTATAGACCCTCCTTTATCAGAGAGTCTGATGCTTATAGCCTGATTATTCTTTAAACCATTTAGGACTCAGTGCTGTGATGCTGTTAAATTGTAATAACCCTTAGCCCTTTCTCCATGCATATACTCACATAACTCATTTTCACTTATTTTTATAAAAAGCTGTACATGTAAAGGCATAGATGGAACAAAAACACTTGGCCATCTGAATCAAGGTCTATTGGTAACATCGTTATTGTCATTAAACATTAGTTTTAAAATCAAATTCTGACAGAAAAGTCTTAGATCAATCAGAACATCACTCAAATTTGATTGTAAGGAGGGAACTATCCTTCCTTGGGAGGTGATCACCCGTCTCCAAAGACCCCTTCTTATTCTCCTCCTTCATTGCCTTTGAAGTCCATGGATATAGCACAGTCTTCCCCTTCTGCGGTTCCCTTTATGGATCTCACTAAGGAACCGCAGTTGCCTTCGTGGCAGGAAAGTTTTTCTACGACCCAGGATGTCAGCTGTGACATGCATAGTTTGCTGCTCCACAGCCATCCAGGGAGCAGGCTGAGCCACTTAGGGGAGGGTTGACTCCTGTCCTAGACACGCACTCCTCTTCAGGTGGACCAGCCTTCCAACTGATGGAGAAGGCTTTCGCTGCTGCTGGCGATACCAGACTGTCTATACCTCTGCCCTCCTCTGGTACACTGGTTTCACAAGTCGCACCTAGTGGACACCGGGTGCAAGGGCCACAGGACATATTCCCTCAGGAATCACCTTTTCCGCTGTCTTCTCCAGCTTCTCCCACTGAGGAGGTCCACCGGAAAAGTTCATGTAAGAGGAAGCACGTGGACTCCACAGAGGAGTCCCTCACCGAAGACACAGATTTTGATGAAGAGGAAGGATACCCTCGGTCACCCTCTGAGGTATACTTTGGTGATATTCTCGAAATCCTGAAACAGAAAGGTGACTGGCAGCCCTCTAAGCTGATCTCTGAGGAATCTGTGTTTCTGCACCTCTTTTGCGCCTGGCCCCCTACCTCCTGGGTTACTCCACCTGCCGATGAACCTGTCCGGCTCATTGTGCAGTGTGCTTGGAAGACTCCTGATACTGTCGAAGCTATTCCACAGAGGCCAGATAAAATCTTGTCCCCTCCTGCTTCAGATCCCCATTGGTCCAAAGGTCTTCCTGTGGATGTTTTGATGGTGGCGGCCGCAACAAAAAAGGATCTGGCAGAAGAAGAAAGCCAGACTGTCCATCCGCCTAACAAAGAGTCCTGGGCCCTGGACAGGATAGGGAAGTGCACCTTTGCTTCAGCGACCTTTGCTATCAAGTCCCTGAATTATATGACACATTTTACCAGGCTTCAAAGGGATCTGGTTTCTGGGCTCTGTGAAACCTTGGCTGGTGCCGTGTCTGATGAGGTCCATGACAAAGTGACCTCTCAGCTGGCCACCATTGAATCTATATTTAACTCCTCTATGCGACTGATATCTCACGCATCAGAAGGAGCAGCTAGAGCAGCGGGTTCAGCGGCAGTCTTGAGATGACATGCCTGGATGCGCTTGTGCAACTTCGCGGAACCCTTTAAGTCTTCTTTTCTTAATGCCCCCATTGAGGCCTCCTCATTGTTTGGGCCCAAAGTTAAAAGCACACTGGCCAGATGTGAACAGGACAGTAAGACCCTTTCTGCCATAGGTGTCCGTTATTCTTCCCCTCAACGTGCTTTCTCCCGAAACCAAAAGAGTAGGAAGATATGGTTCAAGAAATCTCAGGTTCTTTTCCGTGTCACACAGGCCGAGTTCTCCCCCAGAGGCAGAAGGGGAAACTCACAGGGAAGACGCTCCTTTCGGGGTAGAGGGGGTCCGCTTAACCAGGGTTCCAGGGATTCCTTCCCTGGTCAATCCTACCAGCGCTCCTGAAGAGCGGCCCAACCCCTTTCTTCTGGAGGTGGTTGGGGGACGTTTCTCATTGTACCCTTCTGCCTGGCTAACCATCACCACTGATTCGTGGGTACAAAGGATTATAAACAGAGGTTATCATATCCCCTTTGATCTTTGTCCCGTCCCTTCAAAAAATCTTCCTGACGTTCCACCCAGTCACAGGGAAGAAGCAGCACTAGCGATAGAAAAGCTGCTAAGATAGCGAGTCATCCAAATAGTCCCTCCAGACCAGATAGGATCCGGATTCTACTCAAGACTATTTTTGGTGCCAAAGAAAACCGGGGATTGGAGACCAGTTTTGGATCTCAGTGTATTGAACAAATTTGTGAGAGTACAAAAATTCTGGATAGTCACAATACAGTCTATCCTCCCGCTTTTGGAAAAAGACGATTGGATGTACTTTATAGATCTTCAAGATGCGTACTACCACATAAAGGTGGACAGGCCATCAAGAAGATTTCTGTGCTTCCATGGAGGAGCCAGCCACTACCAGTTCAGAGTACTGCCCTTCGGACTCTCTACAGCCCCCAGAGTGTTCACAAAGTGCATGGCAGTTGTCACAGCTCACTTGTGACTTCAAGGATTCCATGTGTTTCCATACCTAGACGACTGGCTCATTTCCGCCCCCACCAGACATCTACTGGAAAAAGCCCTGGCATACTCTCTCTCCTCGCTGCTCAAAGGCTAGGCATAACCATAAACTGGCAAAAATCCAATCTCACCCCATCTCAGTCGACAGAATTCATAGGGGTTATCTTGGTCACAAAAACTGCAGAGCTGCTATTCCAGAGCACAGAATTCTAAGGATAAAGCGACAACTGATTCTAATCCTTTCAAAGGAAAAATCCACGGCTCACTCGGTTCTACAGCTGTTGGGTTCCATGGCAGCCTCCATCACCATTGTTCCCCTGGCCAGGTTTCACATAAGGCTGCTACAATGGCATCCTTTTCAGCATCCTCTTTCCGCCATGATTCGAGTAACCCACAGGTGCAAACAGGATTTAAATTGGTGGATGACACACAATCTCTCACAATGGTCTCGCCCCTTCTCCCCCCAGCAACCCAAGGCCATAGTGACCACGGACGCCTCCCTGATGGGATGGTGGGGTATGTCAGGGACAGACAGTCCAAGACACTTGGTCCGAACTGGAGGCCCATCTGCATATAAATGTTCTAGAGCTGAGGGTGGTGCTTCTGGTGTTGCAAGCATTCCATCCCTTGCTGCCATCTGGGACAATTGCGATTCAATCAGACAACATAGCAGTGGTCTGGTACATCAACAAGCAAGGTGGAACCAAATCTTACCCCCTTTTTCGAGAGGCCATGAGGATATGGCAATGGGCGATGGCTACCAACTATTTTCTTCTAGCAACGCACATTCCCGGGAGTTCCAATGTGATAGCAGACAGACTCAGCAGGTGCATTCTTCAACCTCACGAGTGGTCCCTGAATCCTTTGATAGCGGTGACGATCTTCCACCACTGGGGCCGTCCTTGCTGCAACCTCTTTGCTTCCCCGACCAACTACAAATGCAGCAACTACTTCCCCCTGATTCCCCCTCCAGGACAGTCACCCAGGGATGCTCTACTCCACGATGGGCCCTCGGGTCTTCTTTACGCTTTTCCACCCTTTCCCCTCATTCCCCAGTTTCTGAAGAAAGCCCGTCGGTTGAAGAGCAAGGTGATCCTCATAGCACCATATTGGCCTCGACAGATTTGGTTCCCCTTCCTTTGGCCTCGCCTACTAGATCGACCATGGATTCTCCATCCAACCCCGGAGTTGATCTCACATCCACAGAACCTTATTCATCTCAACTTGTACAGCCTGAAGCTCACGGCTTGGCTACTCCAATTCCCTTGATTGCCAGGCAGAATGATCTTTCTTTACCAGTACATGATATTCTCATTGCTTCTCATAAGTCTTCCACTAGAATTACTTATCTGAGCAAGTGGAAAAGATTTACCTGTTGGCTGAAAGATAAACAAGTAGACCCCTTTTCAGCACCATTGTCGATAATACTAGACTATCTGGCCGACCTGTTTCAATCGGGTCTATCAGCTTCTACCATTAGAGTTCATTTGGCTGCAATTTCTAATTTTCATGAGGGTGTCCAAGATTCCTCTTTTATGTCCCATAAATTGTGCAAGACCTTCATAAAAGGTGTGAATCCATCTGAAGCCACCTTTTAGAGAACCTATTCAACCATGGGATTTATCTTTAGCTCTACAAGCTCTGACAATGTCACCTTTTGAACCAGCCTCTTCCTGCGACCTCAAGTATTTGTCATGGAAAACCTTGTTTTTGGTCACCATTACTTCTGCCAGATGTATTTCTGAACTTCAAGCTTTATGTAGCAAGAGTCCATACTTGATTTTTCATAGAGATAGAGTGTCTCTGAGAACTATTCCATCATTTCTGCCTAAAGTGATCTCTGAAATGTCCGTTAATCAAGCCATTGAATTGCCAGTTTTCATTCCCAATCATTCAAACAAAGGAGAGAATTGCCTAAATACCCTAGATATACACAGGCAAATCCATTTTTACTTAAACAGGACTAAACCCTTTCGTAAATCTGACCAGTTATTTCTGGCCTTTTCTGGACATAGATTAGGATCTGCTGTTGCTAAGGTCAAATTAGCTAGATGGTTGAAGGACTGTGTGACCTTTATTTATACACAACTTAATATCTCATTGCCTACTACCATGAAAGCTCATACAACAAGGTAGGTGGCAACTTCTGCTGCCTTCCATGCCAGAGCTTCTTTACATGACATCTGTGCAGCTGCAACTTGGGCTATGCCTCATACCTTCATCAATCATTACAAATTGGATTTGGCCTCCAGGGGAAGAGCATCTTTCAGTTCTATGGTGCTCAGGAATGTCCTTCCATGAGAGCCTCCCATGATTAGAGGTAGCTGAGGACTCTGCCCCATGCTTAAGGAATGAACGAGGATTAACAATATCAGATAAAGAAGTTATGTCTTACCATAACGTTCCATCTGTATTGTTGATCCTCGTTCAGTCATTACGACCCTCCCTCCTTCCTCTCCTGTGATTTCTAGTGGATCTCACCATCCGGTTCTCTTAGGTTATTTGACCAGAGGTAGCCTCTACCTTCTTTGACTTATAAACTCAATCTGAGGTAACAGGGAGAGGGGGATTGTGGGTAAGAATTTAGCTCGAGAGTTTGAAGCTGACGAGAGCTTGGAAAATGGCCGGATCGGTTCCGAGCTCGGAACCAATACCCACGTGTAATGACTGAACGAGGATCAACAATACAGATGGAACATTATGGTAAGACATAACTTCTTTTTCTGCTTCAGTCAAAATATGGTCAGAAAGGTTATACATTATACAGTTCACCTCCTCATCTTGTGTATTCCTTATGGGCGCTCGTTGGAATGTTTCCTCTTGTAGCGCCCTCTGCTGAGTGAATGAGATGACTTCACCATCACCGGTAAGGGATGAAAACCCTGTTTCTCAGTTGGTCTTTCTTTTGGTCTGGCTCCCATATTATGCTGCTGTGCTGTGTTACCTCCAGACCTCAAATTACTCGATTGTGGAGCATCATGGACTAAAGGATTATTCAATGCAACATCCTGTACACTATTATGGGAAGGCAGCACATCAGTTCTTATGGCTCCTCCAACATCCTGTTCCAGTCTAGGCTCTTGACTTCCTGACACTATCAAATCATTCTGGTCAAGCTCTGGAGCCCCTTGCTGGCCACCCCTCTTCTCTGTTGCTCTTGGCCATACAAAGATATGACCAGATACAAAGTCATTATAATCCCTTTTAGTTTTCCAGTTTTTATGCGTTGGAAGTTTCAGTTCATAACTGGCCACATTGGTGAAGGTATTTTCTACAGTATGCATATACCTTTCACCTTTAAAGTGCTGCTCAATATTTAACCTGCATGCTTCTACTACATCTAATAAACTTTGCTCATAAGGCAGAAAATATTCAGTCAACAAGTTGATGTATTTAAAAGCTTAAGTCTAAGTTCATTTGTTGCCATTGTTTAAGTAAGTCTGCATGCATTTCAACATAACTAGACATACAAAGCACTCTTAATCCCCTAGGGATGATTTTACAGAGCAGACAAGCATTGTTGTCTCTAACTTAAACAAATTGTCTTCCAATTCTCTTACAAGTCTCAAAAACTCAGGAAAGTCATTACTTACAGGTTCTTTCTCTCTAACAGTTTTCACAAAATTGAGCCCAACAAGTGGATTCTCAGGTAGATTTATCACCTTACTCCATCTCTGCTGCAGGTTTCTGCTTGAAGGATTATATTCCAGTTCTATAGTTGCTGTCTCAGCCATGTCCAGGGTGAAACTCAAAAGTAGAACCAAGGCAAACACAAGAACCAAGTCCCAGCCACTGATAAAGGCAACTGACAGATAAACACCGAAAATCCAAAGCATAAAAATTTGCAGGAACACCACAGGTTCACACAGTAAAAAGTATTTATTTGTAAAAATGGACCAGATAAGCGCTTTCACGTTGTAAAACCAATGCTTCTTCAGATCATAAAAGCACAAACTCGCAACTCAGTTTAAAAACAGTTAGATGTTCGATCAGCTATGTTAATTCATCACTTCATTAAACCAATTTCCTCCCTTTCAATATAGGTTTTAAAGAGACGCAAGCATTAATACCAGGATGTTTATCAGCCTGCAGCCTCAAGATCCATTTGAGTTCTACTATTTCAGTATAGTTAGTGAGATCACACCCCCACCGGTGACCCACATAAACTATTTGTAGTACTCTAAAAACAAACTCATGTACAGCATTTTCTTTAATATGTTTAGCTAGTGGATTGTTCATATTGCAAGTCCTAATCTCATAAGAATGACTAAAAATTCTATCTTTTAATCCCTTATTGGTCTTACCAACATAGAAGCCTGTGCAGGACTTACATGTGGCCAAGTAAATCTCAGGATAGCTAAGTCGTTTGGGGATTCAGTGACTGCTGCTAGCTTGCAGTCAGCTGCAAATTTTGTCAGCCATAGCCCTTTGGTATTAGTTTTTACTTCAGAAAAGGAGATACCAAACAGGAACGGTCCCAGCACAGAAACCTGGGTGACTCCACTGGTGACTGGTCTCGTACAGGTAATTTCCCCTATTTTGATTATCTGTGTCCTATCTGTGAGCCAGTAGGCAATCCAGCGGGTGACATAGGGCTTTATTCCCAGTTTATTTAGCTTTTCTACTATGCCCAAGTGAGGAATTGTGTCTTCTCTTTTGGCCATACAGAGAGAGAGACACACCCCCACCCACATGCATATATATATATATATATATATATATATATATATATATATATATATATATATATGGTTTGCTATTAATATTTCGACGTCAGAATGTACACCTATGAATTATTCGAACTACAGATGTTCAAATAGCTCATATGAGTACATTCCAAATGTTCGAACTTTACATTTGCGAATGTCCTGCGGATTCACAAATATAAACATTCGAAGGGATGTACAGAGATTGCAGTACAGTGCGGTTAGGGAAATACATCCCTTTCCTCACTGTAGTGCAATCTCGGAGTTGGAATATATAGTTGGGGGTGCAGGGAGCTTGCCTCTTGCATAAACGGGATGTTAGGTGTAGGGGTTAAGGATTTATGGCAAGGGTGGCATTGTCGTTAATTGCCGTAAAATGTCGAATTCGACATTTTCGGCAATTACTGCAGATTTACGACTACCCGAACAGTAGTGAATCTGCAGTTTCGACATTAATTGTCGAAATTTAACTACAAAATAATTTTGACTTTCGTACTTTTAATAGTAAACCTATATATGTGTATATATATATATATATATATATATATATATATATATATATATGTATGGGACTACTTTGTTTCGTTGAATCTCATTTCACTGAATTTCATTTCATCCCGGCCACATCGCTGAAAACTCAAATTACTGAAAACTCATTTCCCTGAACTGAACTTAATATATATGGCACTGTGTAGAGTACTTTAAGGAAGTAGAAGGTATATGCCCTTTCCCGCCCTGTAGTGTGATCCTGGAGTTAGTATATATAGTTAGGGAAGGTGGGGGAGCACAGCAATCCCACAATGGGGGTGTGGGGGGCATAGACCCCCTTCCTTGTTTGTTTTATATTGTAGTTTGCCAAAAACTTCAAAACAATACATTTTAAACAGTAGACATGCATAGTTACAACACCAATGACTAACTCTCTCCAGAAGACAATATGTACTCAAAGTAAGTGGGGGGCTGTGCTCCCCACACCCCCTAACTATATATACTAACTACAGGATCGCACTACAGTGAGGAGAAGGGCATATACCTTTTACTTGTCTTACAGTACTCTACACAGTGCCATATATACTAACTGCAGTTCAGTGAACTGAGATTCAGTGAAATGAGTTTTCAGTTATTTGTATTTTCAGCAGTATGGTCGGGGTGAAATGAAATTCAGTGAAATGAGATTCAACAAAACAAAGCAGACCCATATATATATATATATATATATATATATATATATATATATATATATATATATATATATATATATATATATATATATATATATACTGTTTCCCATTTCTGCACATGTGGATGGGCTGCCACATCAACAGTGACAATCGTCTAGACCCAGTGTTTGCACCCACCAGTTGGCTAGCCCTGCTGTTATATATATATGTATATATCCATCCAGCTACCTCCCTCTGTATGTGTGTTTGTGTATATATATATATATATATATATATATATATATATATATATTTGACAAACTGGTTTACGTCAACACCTATTGACCTGTCAAACACAATTTGTCAGCCAGTACAAAGCACCAAAATATGGACCTGTCCACCTACAGGACTGTGTGTGCTTTGGTGGGCATTTATTGATTCTGAGAATGTCGAGCAAAGCCAAGTTAAGAAATTGCTTATGTATATATATATATATATATTTACACATATATATATATATATATATATATATATATATATATATATATGCACACACATACATACATACATATATATATATATATATATATACATATACACACATGCACACATATATAGATAGATGTGCGTGTGTGTGTGTGTGTGTGTGTGTGTGTGTGTGTGTGTGTGTATGTATGTATGTATGCATACACAAGCACACACTTTCGTGTGTGTGGAGCTGAATCTGGAGTACTTCAAGAAGACAAACAGAGAACATGCAAATTTGCACAGACCGTGACTAGAAGAAATTATTTGGAGAATCAAACATGCCTAGTTCTTACCCTATGAAGAATAGTCCCCCTTAAAAGCAACTGTTAAACTCAATCTCCATATATCTGCTCCAGGACCAAAAAAATCATCATTCCATTATATATATTCCCTCTATAAACATAATCACTGAATACAATGTCCCATATAAAGTGCCTCTGTCAGCAACATGATTAATTGAAAGACCACAGAGATATCTGATGAAAATTATAAGGCAGTTTATAAATCCTAAGCTACCTAAAAAGACTAAAAACCTTTTCACTGTACTGTATTTCACAGAGGTTGTAATGTGGCAATTTTTGCCTTGCTTTTCATGGCATTGAAAGACTCCTCACAGACTTTTCAGTCTCTTACACATTAAGAGAACTAATATCTGCACAGCAAATGTAAATGTAGGTTATCACATTAACTATATTAGTTGGTATGAGAGTTCTTTAACCCAGTGCACCTCCTTGTTTCTGAAACAGACTCCTCTATGTGTCAAACAGTGTAATACCAAGGCTACTTTTAAATCTAGACTCAACAGATGGGAAACTGTAAATTCCTTTGGTGGTATCTGGAAATAGTGTACTAGTCTGGGGCAAGCAACTGTCTGGGTTACTTAACTAAGCTGCTCAGTGGTCACTTCACCATTAAGCTTAATAACTACTTATCAACCTATGAATCATAGACATTGGAGTTTGTGCTTACCACTGAGACATCATGCTGCCAGTGAGACATCACAGTTTAGTATGAGATTCTGTTGCACCAGTACACGAGACAGCTTAAGAGAAGAAGGCATGGTTTTCTCACAAACTTCACAAATAATCATGATCTTGGATCTCAGGCTCCAGTGGAAATACAGTGTTTATGACACCACACCAGTGCTGTTCCAATTGACAGTGTCTGTAATTGTCACAAGTACTGTCCATGTATGGTGCTGGTTAACAAATAGAATCCATGCTACTGGACAGAGTTCTGTGAGAGATCATGGGGATACATAAATGCCGCAGGTCTGCTGTACATGGATTCCACCAGTGACTTGTGTTCATGTAATTTTGGGATTAATGTATTATATAATTGTTGCCTTCCTACCCCCAAATAACAGTATCAGCATGTGTGCTTAACCTTCCATGATGGCAGTTTAAAATGGCGATGATTTTTCAGTGGATGGCTTCTTATCAGTGGTATGGATTATTTCCAGATTGTAAAGTCATTACAAGATAAGAAGTGACACAGTCAGAATTGAAGGTACAGCAGTAATGGTGATATCAGGTAACCTTAATAAAAAGGAAAATTGCAGGATCAAGAACAAGAGGCAGAAATATAAGAATTCTTCATGTAACAATATTCTTTCCTCATTTCAGTTAAGTAAAATTTATAAGACCCAGGGGAAGGAAGTCAATACAAAACAGCGAAGGACATCTGTGTGCATGTGAGAGATTCATTGATGGCATCACAAAAAGTGACACACTGTTTGGCTTTCCTGTGTGACTAGACAGGACATATACATGGCTTGTCTGTAACCCCGTGAGAGAATACCATTAAAAATGTGATTGACAGTCCATTGCTCATGAGACTATTGAAAGAACAAAAGTAGAGGATTAAGGCAAACAGGACTGAAAAAAAAAGTTTATTGTGGTATTTTAATTATGTTTATTTATCAGCTAGCCATGCAGACTGGTCTAAAGATATTTTTTAATATATATATATATATATATATATATATATATATATACACACATATATGTTATTTATATATTTATACGTGTGTATATGTATATAAGACCTTTAACCAGTAGTGCAGAGAAATAAAAATTCACATTTTACATGAAAGAAAAGCAATTGCACAGTACATAAGAAGAATTCACAGAAGATTTGGGCCTTCCATATATTGAAATAATTTTTTCTGACTATCTGTGCCCTTTTTAGGGGGAAAGTGAGCAGAAGGGTAAGAGATTCAGCAGTCAATCTCTTCATATGTTTCCACTACTTCATATATGTCCAGTGCATTACAACTAAACTGATGTGCTCATTATTCTTACTAGATTTCCATCATCAAGGGTAGCTTTTCACAAGACAAAGGCACACATTTCCCATGTTTCTTGGCATAGTCTGTAAGCATTCTACATCGGTGCCCTGTTTGAAAGTTGTAAATACTATGTAGAAGAAACATTTGGTGCCTTATATCATTTCTGTATGTATTATTCTTTGACACCATAAAATTACATTTCAGTATGAAGGAAAACTGAACTTGTACTTTAAAATGTTTTTAAACAACAAAAACAGATAAATTTCACCTTATTAATGCCGAAGCTCCACCAGGGACCAGGATTTGATTAACATGCCAGTTTATGGAGAGCTGATAAAACAGGCAGAAACTGAGTAAGTGCTTTCCTTTAACTGGCAGATGTGTTTGCAACTGCTGATATTCATAATTTAATCACTGCTGTAGTAGCATTAGCTGTATAGGATATATCCTTCCATGGATATAACACGTGGCCAGCTCCAAAGTTTAAGAACACTTTCCACATGTCTAAGTCATTATCAATTTGAGCAGCTTGAGCAGAGCTGAAGAAAAAGAGTGGCTTGTGTGCCAAGACTTTCAGAGCTTTCCTGCTGCCAAAGAGCCCTTCTCTTGCAGGGATTTCAGACATTTGAGAATTGATAGTTGTCTATTGCTTCTCCATTGTTTGATTCTGTTTGGGGGTGGGGGCTTTCACTTCTTATTTTATGATGGAAAGTTAACTTTTTCTGTAAAAAATTTATTTATAAGCTAGGAAAAAGTGTTTTTACGATTGTCACATTGGCTTTTAGTCACTTTTTATTTTGAGCATTGCTTTTTACTTTTGAGGAAAAAAATGTAAAACTTGTCTTCCACATTTAAAACTTGTGTTAATTTATGTTTGAGAGCTGAGTCGTGTTTAAAGTATTTTTCATAGTGTGTATTTTAAGGCAATTAAAGGTGACGGCTCACTACTAGGACCTTGGCTTCATCTAGGGCTTTTTGGAAAGGGTTGAATTTTAGATGATGTCTAGAATCAACAACTTGGTCCTCTGTGCTTACGTTTCGAAAGCATTTCAAACTTGATTCCTTCTCCAGGTCTAGAGCAGACTTTGCAAGATCCATTCTCCAGAGACATCGTTCCTCCTCCCAGCTACTGCAACAGTGACCAAATGATGAACATAGTACAGTTGTGTAAGCAAACTTACCATAATAGTAGATGTTTGAATGATCATTTTTGCAGTAACCACTCCCTCCCACCACCCCCTTATTTTGTATGTTTTTGTTGCTGGGATGAGAACATTTCTTTTTATTTTCTTAGCATTGTCATTTTCAGGTCTTTAACCTCTCTCCCTCAGTTGGCATGAAAGATCTGAAGAGCTTGGCACCCAAATCACTCTTTTTCATCTGTGCCTGAGCTGGTAATGGTTTGGGCTTGTGAAAAGTGCCATTAAGCTTTGACTGATTGTTATACTGTTAGCAGAACATACCGATACAGCTAAGGTTACTGCAGCAGTGATCATTTTAACTTCTACTACTATGGTAAGTTTACTTAGACAGCTGTATTTTATTTTATAATCTGGTGGAGACCATAAGGCAGAGGCAGCAACCTAAAAGTCATTTGCTGTTTGGCAAGGCCCCAGGTTTAAAGTCTACCAATAGAAGGCCATGCATGCTTTTCCAAGGACACATTTTTAACTATCTGCATTTTTGGATGCTACTTTTCCTTGCTTCCCTTGTAAGGAGGTATACATATATAACTCAATGAATTTTAATAATAGCAAACTGTTCGAGATGTCTGATAGCTCAGTGATGTAGAGGGCTCAAAATGTTATATATTAAAAACTGAAACTGTGTTTCATGTTTCAGATTTAATTGGTAAAATTATTTGTGAAAAAACAGTGTAATTTAAGTTGTATTGATTATGGCATTGGCTAGCATAATTCCAAGTGTCAAACCTTGGAATAAAGCATAGTGTGCTTTTATTTCTGCTCATTATATTAGATTTTACTTATTAAAACTAAGAATCAGCCGTCACAGCATTTAAAAGTAAGACCAGATCTGTATGTCCGTATACCTTATAAATATTTATTTTTCCCCTGGGTTACCATTATTCAGGCCCCCTCCCTTTATAGTCTAGCAGCAGTCTGAGAGAGTAGCTTCATTGCAAGCAGTCAGAAAGGCTATTATGTATATAAGAATTGAAAGCCTGATTTATATTCATTTTACTAAAACCTGTATCTAGTTTGCTGGACAATTTTTTAAATCTTTTTAATAAACAAAACACTATTTTCTGAGGTTTTTTTTGCACTGTTTTTTTTTTCTTGTCTTCATTTATTATCACCTACATTATAAACTTACAAGGATTGTTTTGGTTTGGTGGGATAGCTGATGTGCTTCATATTCATCACTGCTACTGTAGCCTTAGCTATTATATGGGTTATATCCTGCACAGGATATATCGGATGGCCTGCTTCATGACACCTTCCACGTGCCCAAACTGTTAGCTTAAGCTGACCAGACTAAAAAGTCAGGTTTGGGCTCCAACCCCTTCAGAGCTTTCCTGCTGACAGAGATTTCTTTCCTATGTGGGCTTTTGAGGCTTGACAAGTTAACTAATGCTGTTCCATTGCACAGCAGATAAGTTCTCTTTGGGGAAAAAAACTCCAACATTAGTTTTTACTTGTTTGAAGTACCTTTTTGACAAAAACAAGTACATCTCATGCTGTCCTTTCCATCCATTCCTCAATGGATGAGTGTCTGATCTGACCTCAGATCCAGCCATGGCTACTTCCAAGCTATAGATCCAGTGCTTAGGCTTCTCTCCTTACCAATAATCCCCGGGAATAGAATGAGTTACCTCAGATCTCGTTTGCTGCTTGAAGAGCTACAATGGATCTTGGTGCTCAAAAGAGTTTTATGTAAAATCTTTGAAGTTTTCACCTTTAGATAAGTAACTCCTTCCCCTTTACTCCTTTCCTTTATATATATATATATATATATATATATATATATATATGTCTGTGTATATTTATTTATATATATATATATATATATATATATATATATATAGATAGATAGATCTTTTTTCCCTCCCTCTTTTTCTTATTACTAAATTTATGTCTATTGTAGTATTTTTATTGCTTTTTTATTATAAAAACTTTAAAAAAAGTCTTTATTTTATATTTTTCTAGGAACGCTAATTTTTTTTTTTAAACAGCATTTTCTCTATCAATATGTCAGAGAAGCCATCGGGTTGTAAAAAAGTGTGTTGCTTATTGTCACAAGCTTCCTAATTCTTGTGCACATGAGGAATGAGTGTACTGTCTGGGGCCCTCTTACCTAAAGTTAGCTTGCTGCATGCATAGAATTTAATTGAAAGAATAAGCAAACTTGTGTTGAAGGATCTCCTGCAGCCAACCTCAGCAGACAAGCCTTCTTCAGTGTCAGAGAAGTCAGTGGCTACTACGTCCTCTTCAAAGAAATGCTTATATTTAAGAAAGACATAAGGAGAAAGAAAACGACAAGCCTAAGTCTTTAAAAAAGAGATCTTTGGACCAAACAATTTCATTGGCTCTGGACCTTACATCTAAAATACCTAAACCATTGGAGTCAGGGCTGTTTTGGATCTGATAATCATCTGATCTGCTGAGCTGCACGGCTCCTCTGACTCATAGACTTCAGTCTGTAATACTTTTGGATAGACCACAATATCTTTGCAGGCCTCCTTCTTCCACTTCTTCCTTAGGGTCATTTAGATCCACGCAGAGCCTCAGCAAAGAGGACATGGACAAGAAGTTAAGGCATTTCCTTTGGACCTAGATCCAGTTGGGGGTTCTTCTGGCACTAACCACCTTTGGATCCAGGAGACATGTCTCACCCTCTAGGTCTTTAACAGCTCCTTCTCCAATTCATCCTCTAGAATTAGAGCTCATGGATCCATCATCAACCCAAAGCAGGTATACACTGTAGCCAAGGTTACATTTTTTCTTGACTTGGGTGAGTTCTCTGCCAAAGTTGGCTCCTGCACACTCATAGCAGTCAGAGTTTTGGTGCCAGGCTGTTGCTGCCAACTCCAGTATCCAAAATCTCTGGATTCTTTTATCCCCTTAGAAGCATCACCTCTATATAGTTTGGCTCCGTTGTCAGCCTGGGATCTGAGTTGGATGGCTTCCGGGTTTTGACCACCTTCAGCGATTTTGGCTTTATAGGTAAGTCTCTCCAGATCTGTCTCAGGTTCAGAGTTTGAGGCTTTTGAGAGAGTCTTCTTCCAGCCCAGATAGAGATCTGCCTTTTCTGAACAGATCCTGCCCATCCCCATAGGATCTCCCAGGGTCCAAAGCTTGCTCTACCTGTCTTGTCAGGGAAGCCAGTTTTGGAAAGCTTTAAGCCTATTCTCCATAAAAAATCTGTGTCATTTTCTGAGTCCTCACCTAAACTTCTTGCAGCAGAGGTCCACCTAAAACATAAGTGCAAGAGGAGGTACTTAGATTTTCCTGAGGAATCTCCTACCACTAACACTGACTTCCACGATGGAGAAGGTTCTCCTACATCCCCCCTTGAGGACATTTAGTTTGGGGAGATTATAGACCTTCTTAGTCAGAGGGAGAGGTGGTCCTCCCAAGATCTTTCTCTGGCAAAATCATTGTTGGCTGTCCCTGCTGATGAAATGATAAAACTAGTCTTTTTACAGGCATGGATGGTGACAGACACTGCTGAACCTATCCTTAATAAGGCTGATAAATTTTTAGTAGCTCCTAAAGACAGTAGCAAGGCTCTTCCTATATAGATAGTATGGTACTGGCAGCAGCCACTAAGAAGGAAGTGGCAGAAGAGAGCTCCTTTGTCCATCCACCCAGCAGGTTTTTGAATGCTTTGGACAAATTTGGGAAGCATGTATAGTCCTCATCTACTTTTTCAGTGAGTACATTGAATTATCTGGCATGTCACCTGCTTCTAAAGAGATTTGACCAAGGAATTCACAAATCTCTTCGAAGGACCCTGTCTGTGGATCAAAAAAAAAGCTGTTGATTCACAGTTAGCTGCCCTCCAAATCCTTTCCAATGCCTCTGTGCACCTTATCTCTAATGCTACAGAGTGTGCATCGGCAGCAACTAGTGCAGATATTTCCATCAGGAGGTACAACTGCATGCAGCTCTGTGGTTTGGCCGATCATTTCAAGACGTTCTTCATCAATGCCCCTTATGATGGATCAACCTTGTTTTGCCCTAAAGTCAAAGATATCTCCAGAATTGAGAAGGATGGTAAATCCTTTTCTGCTGTAGGGATACAATTCTCACAACCTCAACAGACCTTCTCCAGAAACCAGAAGTGAGGTAAGAAAAAGTGGTATTGTAAGTCTCAGGGGCTTACATCAGACACTTCTCACCCAGGAGATCAGAAAGGATGCAGAATTTACTTGTGATTCTTTTTAGTGCCAGAGGGAAAAAAATGGGAACCTAAGACCAATTTTGAACAAACAAAATTCTAGATGGTCATAGTTCAGTCTATTCTTCCATTACTAAGGAAGGACAATTGGATGTGTCTGATAGATCTTCAGATGCGTACTATGATATTAATATAGACTGATGATCCAGAAAGTATTTTTGCTTCCGGCTGGAAGACAGTCGCTTCCAATTCAGAGCACTGCCCTTTGGACTCACCATAGCCCACCTGGGTGTTCACCAAGTGTATGGCAGGGGTAGCAGCCCATCTATGACTGCAGGGTTTCCAAGTGTTCCCATATGTGCATATGTGAATGAATGGCTCATCCGTGCTGTGATGATGTGAAGTATTGCCAGCTATGCCAGGAGAAATAGGGCAGTGGATTTGTAACATATCCCACCACAGCTAGCTGGAATTTTGTAGAGAGTTATATTTCATTTCTATATCAAACTGATTTGTACAGATGCTTGTGCTGAAAATGTATTTGTCAGATTTGCTTCTGTTGTAAATGGCTCA
Organism: Protopterus annectens; assembly: GCF_019279795.1. NCBI lineage: Eukaryota > Metazoa > Chordata > Ceratodontiformes > Protopteridae > Protopterus > Protopterus annectens. The sequence continues at coordinate 983,432,051 of NC_056748.1, read as the reverse complement.
GCAGTGGGTCCTGCTGGACAGAAAACAAATATACACACATGTAGTAACTAATTAAATGTATGCATTTTAACTGTTGAAATAAATATATTGTAACAGTGGATACTGGAAGAGAAGAGATTCATTGCAGTCCTGCTGCAGCAAACTTTGAAAAATGTTCTGAAATTAAATTACCTGGCTGAGGCCATAAAGATTGTAACTTACAGTTCCCAGTGCCGAGACAGAAAGTCTGAACTAGGAACCGTTCTGTATTGTCTTTAGAGTGAACTAATTGCTGTTCTTGAAGGGTGGAGGTTTGAAATTGTTTTATGATTTCCAGAAGCTGCAACAGATCTTAGCAAGCTCTGTGTGTGTGTATTATTGACACATATGTTCTAAATCCTGGCAGCTTCTAGCTGGGGGGGGGGGGGGGGTCAGCATGGGAGCCAGAAGTCAGATAACCAGATGGATGTGATGTCATTCTGTAATCCATCACTAAAAATAATGTTTTAATACTAGCCAAGACTGAAGTCTCATAGATCTCTGTTTAGGAACCTGACAAAGAAGGACCCCTCACCTACTTCATTTTGCCTTGCTCTAGTGAGTGAACCAGGGAATAGTAATTCTTTATATCAGTCAGAAAAATATAGTGAGATTACTTAAGTACTGTTGTTTTCTTTATCTGTGTGAATCTATTCATCTGGTTATTTTAATATTTTCTGTGACTGAAACGCTTGTGTTTGGTATTTTCATGTTCTTTTATTATTTATTAATAAATATATTTAAACTTTTCACTGTGCCTGGTCCTTTAGAGAATATGTTAATCTCTGAGAGTACTTATATATATTTGATGACAACTCTGTGGCCACTCCTGAAAGCCGTTCTGCATTGGCCAAACACTATCATTTGTACTAATATTAATTTAACTCAGTATAATTGGGTACCCTTGCAAAAGCCTTAGAGTAGCTGGCTTTGGCGTGTCTGTTGGCATTGTAATAGTTTTATCAATATATTTCAAAGAGTATGTAAACAGTATAATGTTAACCAAGAGCTCTGGGTATATTTCCTGACCCCCTTACTCCATGGTAATGGTCTACTGCTTTTTCTAAATTGTCTGATATACTGCTTTTCCTAAATTGTTTGATATTGCTTGTTCGAAGTATGATAAAGTAAAGAAATGTTTACTCAAATGTTCTAAGTTAACACCCGAAGCTTACAGAAAAAGTTTTGTGATTATAGACGCAATTCAGATGAAAGTGTGTGTGTTTATATTGCTGTGTTAAGCACTTATTTTCTTTGATGGGTTAGTGGGTATCAGGTCACCACTTTTGAAGGGCTGGCAGACATTTTGACAAGGGAACAAGCCTTTAGCCTTTTCCTGAGGACATGAGAATCTGGTTGGCAGACTGAGAGTATAGCACTGCAAATGAGCTGGGGAAAAAGGGGGATCTGTATTTAGCAATCAGGGCATTACTGCTCAAGAAAGGGAAAGCCAGTGCTGCACATGGATTTAAGGGGAACCCATGGTCGGCAGCCTAAACCACCCCAACAGAGTCCATCAGTAACGGGAAGCCACTAGTTCAGATAGATGGTCAGGATCAAGGCTTAACTGTTTTAAATGTAACCAGTGGAGCCATGTATCTTATAGCTGTCCATGTAGGCAAGGTGAGGAACAAAAGGTGGGAGAGCCAGCAAGTGGGAATAACAGTATGCCAGTGGTAAGTTGTCTGGAGACAGTAGGGGCCCAAACTATCACCAGAGGTTATATCATATCTTAGTGGATGGAAAACAGGGCATTGCTCAGAGGGACACAGCCTCTGATATAACCATTGTGAACCCTGCAGTGGTTAAAGTGGAGCAGTACTTATTTGGGCAGTCCACTCCAGTCAGAGCTTTAGGAGGGACTCAATTCCAAATGCCTTTGTCCAGGGTTCAACTTGACTGGGAGGGTGGCATGGGAAGCAAGCAAGTAGGTGTGTTTGAGGATGTCAAACAGAGCTCCTCATTAGCACTCTTCAAGAAAAATCTTGATGATTGGATGGGAAATGGGAAATTCACCCTGGGGATCACTTCTGTGGCTCTGCTCAACAGGGGCACAGGAAAATAATTTTCTTGGGTGGCGAAAGCCAGGGTACATTTTTTGGCTAGGCTTGTATGGGCCCTAGGGCCAATAGCCTAGTACCTACCTATGAACCTATGTCCCTACAGATGTCTGGATAAGAATGATTCTGATAATGCAGTACCTTGGGTGCATGCTGTTACATGCTGTCAGGCTTGGAGACAGGCATGTGGGGCTGGTGGCCTGGGAGAGACCCAGATAGACCCCATACTGAAGCCAGAGCTGGTGAGGTGGCTATTTCAGAGAGGGAGTTACTCTGTAGCAGTGAGCCTGAAAGTGAGCCACAGCTGCTTGTAGATACTGATGTTCCCATGGACAGAATGACTGCAAGGGCAGAGGTGAATGGTAGTACCCAGGCTGACAGTGAGGCACTGGTTTCAGAGAATACCAAGCTTCTTGTGGAAGGGGAATTGGGAAGAGTTAGCAAGAGAGAGTCGAGACAGCCTCAGCTCTCAGACCCTACACTAAGATGTTTGAGGTAGGTAGCTAGGGAGGTACCTGATTCTCAAGGAAAAGGGAAGTCTGTATACTGGAGCAAAGGTTTACTGTATATAGAGGGTACCCATGAGGGAGGGATAGAGCATGAAGAAATACAGCAGTTGGTAGTGCCTAGAAGCTACCATCTGGCACTTCTAGCCATAGCCCATGACATTCCTTTTGCAGGTCATATCGGTATAAAGCATACCAAGTAGCTGGAATTTTGTAAAGAATTTTATGTCATTTTTATATCAAACTGATTTGTACAGATTCTCGTGCTGAAAATGTATTTGTGAAGTTTGCTTGTGTTGAAATTGTATCAACAGTGGGGCCTGCTGGACAAAAAAGAAATATACATGCATATAGTAACTGATTAAATGTATGCATTTTAACTGTTGAAATGAATATATTGTAACAGATGATATTGGAAGAGAAGAAGTTAATCACAGTCCAGCTGCAGCTAACTTTGAAAAATGTTCTGTAATTAAATTACCTGGCTGAGGCCATAAAGATTGTATCTTACGGTTCTCAATGCAGCCAGAAACAAAAAGTATGTATTACAAGGCTTTCTGTATTTTCTTTGGACTAAACTAATTGCTATACTGGAAGGGTGGGGGTTGAAATTGTTTTATGACTCCCAGAAGCTGCAACAGATCTTAGCAAACTCTATGTGGGTGTATTGTTGACACATATATGCTAATTCCTGGCACCTTCTAGCCAAGGGGTTTAGCATGAGAACCAGAAGTCAGATGACCAGATGTACAGTGGATATAAAAAGTGTACACACGCCTGTTAAAATGCCAGGTTTTTGTGATATAAAAAATGAGACCAGAATAAATCATTTCAAAACTTTTCCCACCTTTAATGTGACCTGTAACCTGTACAATTCAATTGAAAAGCCAACAAATCTGTTAGGGGAGCAAATATAAAAAATAAAAAAATGTACAATAAGCTGGTTGCATAAGTGTGCAAACCCTTAAACTAATACTTTGTTGAAACACCTTTTGATTTAATTGCAGCATTCAGTCTTCTTGGGTAAGAGAATTTGATTAACCCCAAATAAAGTTCAGCTGTCCTAATAGGATTTTCCTGACATTTACACAGTTTTGCTTGCTACAGCAAATGCCATGGTTCACAGAGAGCTTACAAAGCATCAAAGGGATCTCATTGTTGAATGGTGTCAGTCAGGAGAAGGGTACAAACAAATGTCCACAGTATTTGATATACCATGGAAAACCATGAAGACAGCCATTAAAAGTGGAGAAAATATGGGACAACAGTAACATTGCAAAGAGCTGGACATCCCTCCAAAATTGATGAAAAGACAAGACGAAAACTGCTCAGGGAGGCTGCCAAGAGACCTCCAGCAACACTGAAGAAGCTGCAGGAATTTCTGGCAAGTACTGGTTGTGTACTACATGTGACAACAATCTCCCATATTCTCCATATGTCTGGACTATGGGATAATGTTGCAAGATGGGAGTCTTTTCTTACACAGAAAAACATCCAGGCATGGCTAAAATTTGCAAGTCTTTTCTTACACAGAAAAACATCCAGGCATGGCTAAAATTTGCAAAACAATACATCAAGTCTCCCAAAAGCAAGTGGGAAAATTGTTATGGTCTGATGAGACCAAGGTTGAACTGTTTGGCCACAATTCCAAAAGGTTCGTTTGGTGCAAAAACAACACTTCATATTACCAAAAGAACACCATCCCCATGGTGAGGCATAGTGGTGGCAGTATCATGCTTTGGAGTTGCTTTTCTTCAGCTGGAACTTGGGCTTTAGTCAAAGTGGAGGGAATTATGAACAGTTCCAAATACCAGTCACATTTGGCCCAAAACCTTCAGGCATCTGCTAGAAAGCTGAAGATGAAGAGAAATTTCACCTTTCAACATGACAATGACCCCAAGCATACATCCAAATCAACAAAAGAATAGCTTCACCAGAAGAAAATTAAAGTTTTGGAATGGCCCAACCAGAGCCCAGACCTAAATCCAATAGAAAATCTGTGGGGTGACTTGAAGAGGGCTGTGAACAAGAGATGCCCTTGCAATCTGAGAGATTTGGAGTGCTTTTGCAAGCTTGAGTGGGCAAATATTACCAAGTCAAGATGTACCATGCTGATAGATTCCTACCCAAGAAGACTGAATGCTGTAAGTAAATCAAAAGGTGCTTCAACAAAGTATTAATTTAAGGGTATGCACACTTATGCAACTGGATTATTGTACTTTTTTTAATTTTTATATTTTTTCCCTAACAGATTTGTTTGTTTTTCAATTGAATTGTACAGGTTATAGGTCACATTAAAGGTGGGAAATATTTTGAAATGATTTATTGTGGTCTCAATTTTTATATCACAAAAAACCTGGCATTTTAACAGGGGTGTGTGCGCTTTTTATATCCACTGTATGTGATGTCATTCTGTGATCCATAACTAAAAGGATGTTTTAATACTAGCTGAGACTGAAGTCTCATAGCACTATGTTTTAGGAACCTGACAAGGAAGGACCCCTCACATACTTCATCTTGCCTTGCTTTAGTAAGTGAACCGGGGAATAGTAATTCTTTAGATCAGTCAGGAAAATATAGTGAGATTAGTTAAGCACTGTTTTTCTGTATCTGTGTGAATCACGTTTATATTACCTCGTCAAAAGTTTACTGCATTAAAGCAATAAATGTCGAACACGATTGATCGATGCAATAAAATATCGAATGAGTATAAAAAAACAAAAAAGAGCAAAAAAAAACCTAAAGGGCGTAGGCAGGGGAGCAAGCCCCCCTGCACCCCCCACACCTGCCGCTACTTAAATATACCAACTCCGAGACCATACTACATTGAGGTAAATGGAAATCTTCCCCTACAGAGATTTTTGTTTACCTGGCCGATATTCTTCACTTTCGATATTGTCGTGCTGACAATATCAGATTCGATTTTGTCAGGTTGCGACAATACAATATAGACCCGTGTGAATCTATTCATCTGTATTATTTTATTATTTCCTGTGACTAAAACTCTGGTGTTTATTGTAAATAGATATTTGCTATTTTCATGTTCTATTTTCATGTTCTTTTATTATTAAATATATTTAAACTTTTCATTGTCGCTCGTCCTTTAGAGAATATTTTAATCTCTGAGAGTACTTGTATATATTTGGTGACAACACTGTGGCCACTCCTGAAAGCCTTACTGCACTGGCCAAACACTATCATTTTTGTTAATATTAATTTCACTCAGTATAATTGGGTACCCTTGCAAGAGCCTTAGTAGCTGGCTTTGGAGTGTTTGGTGGAAATGTGACTACCTTATAGTCTGAGCAGAAGGGACATAGTCAGTAAATCTGTGCCAGCCTTTCCCAGATGTGTGTGTGTGTGTGTGTGTGAGTGCACATGTGTGTGTGTTTTTGTGTTTGTGTGTGTGTTTGTGTGTAAAAATCAAATCTTAAAGAGTATTTGTGTCAGCTGCTTGGAGCAGGGACATGAAGCACTGGTTTCACAGAGAGAGTGGTGGAGGACTTGGCTTGGAGACTCGGTTAAGGACTCAACCCAATAGCTGTGCCAGTGGTGAGTTTTAGTGGGGATCTGGAGAAAAAAGGGAAAATCAGTCACTGGACTGTGTGTGCACCCTATCTGCTCTTAAGGGAAATTGTGCTTGATGCAGAGAGATGCATCTCTAAATACTGGGTGTATCCATTTTTGTTCCAAGAGACTGTCCCTCTCCAGTGTCAGTGGTGAGGATTTAGCCTTCTTGATTACTGGCCGAGAGTGGGGACATATCACACCTGACCCTACCAGCAATCTATTCATTCCAGCCATGGACACCTTGCTCCATCTCTGTCCTGACTTGGGAATCACAGTTAACTTAGAAAAGTCCAGGTTTCAAGCATTTCATCTCTGGAATTCATTGGAACATATTTGGATACAAGATATCAGATAGAGAGGCTTCCTCCTTCAAGATAAGAATCACATGTTTTCACCAGCAAGCCCTAGAACTTCTATCTTACCATAAGCCACTGACAAGATTAGTCCTTTATCTTTTAGGCTGCATGACTGCTTAAATCACGATTGTTCCACTGGTCAGATTTTACATGCACGTTCTGCTGTAGACCATGACAGTTCAATGGTTAATAAGAAAACAACCTTTGTCCTTTCCTGTGAGTTGAATAAGTATCTGCAGGACTAACATCCAAGGCTTGCTAAAGTTTCCACTTCTTACACAGGGACATCCTTTCATTCTGCCTTTTCCCCAAGCCACAGTGACTACAGACACTTCCTAGCTGGGGGTGTGGGCCATTATCTGGGAAAACAGCCCAAAGCACATAGTCTCAGACAGAAGCCAGTCTACATATTAGTATTTTAGAGCTGAGGGTAGTCCTCCTAGTGTTGCAGGCTTTTCAGGTCTTTTCCCCGTAAGTGTTATCTGCATTGAAACAGATGACATGGCAGCCATCTGGTGTATTAACTCATTCACTCCAGTGGAGCTCAGGAGGTTTGCACTGTAACTTCCAATGGGCAGAGCCTCAGCCTTTTCAGAGAATCAAATTATGTCTTCACATTTCAAACAAATGTTCATATCTCTGGAACCATAGGTGTTATGAAAGAAGTACAAATGGCAAACACTTCAATACAAACTAATTTTATAGTGGTAGTATTCTTTAGGTTCTAGGTCTTAAACTGAATTTTATGAGTCACAGTAAACAGTAATTATTACATTTGTAATATTTGTAAACAACGTACAGTATGTCAGCAACCACTCAAGTTACATATGTACTGTCAGCAGCATTTTATTCATCTATCTGAGAGCTTTCATATGAGGCTAAGGAGTTCTGGCTGTGTTACTTGGTTGTTGAGATATTTAGAAAAATGTGAAAATTATACCTATATAAATTAATATTATAAAAACAACAGTTAATATCTATTTACCTGCACTAATCAGAGGTCAAATATTAATGCAGTTGAGTTTGCTGTTATGTAAGCTTTAAGAAAAAATCATTTAAAACCTTGTACGTTGCATGGTTTTGGAATTATTGATGGAAATATGAACAGGCAATATTTGATGCCTAGAGGAGTCAGTAGGAGTTAACTGCAGATGCATCTGGACGTGTCATTTGGATTATAATGAGTAAACAAACAGAAAGGAACCAGATCTTATCCTCTTGTGACGAGAAACCATGAAAGTGTGCCAGTGGGCGATATCTTCTTGTCACTTTCTACTTGCTTTGCATATCCCAGGGAAATCCATCATACTAGCAGACAAGTTGAGCTGATCCATTTTGCTCCTTCACTAGTGGTTCCTCAACTCATCAGTAATGGAGCATATTTTCAGCTGTTGGGGCTGACCTTGTTGCTGTCTCTTTGCCTTTCCCCACAACATCAAATATAGCAAGTTCTTCACTCTAATCCCCTGTGAGGGGGAGTCAACTCGGGATGCGCTAACATATCCTTGGCTCCCAGGTCTCCTTTACACCTTTCCCTGACACCTGTGATTCCAAAATTCTTACAGAAAGCATTAGTGATGAAGGTCTAGGTTATTCTCATATCCGCTCACTGGCCTCAACATGTGTTGTTTCCTTCCTCTGGCTTCATCTAATTCACCCACCAGACTTCTGGGCTCAGACCCAGATTTACTTTCTCACTCATTGGGACTACGTCACCCAAACATTCAATCCCTCAAGCTAACCACATGGTTTCTACAATTCCAGTGATGGCTTGACAGTCCATGTTGTCATCCCCACTTGTACACAGTTTGGCCTCTTCTCAGAAACCTTCCACAAAGAAAGTTTATAGAAGTAAATTGAAAAGGTTTGCTGTTTGGGCTGTAAAGAAAAATTTTGCTCATTTTTCAACTCCCATTCCATCTATTTTGGACTTCCTCTCACATCTTTTTTAAAGTGGTGCCAGCTGTTCCACTATTAAAGTTCAGTTAGCTGCAATTTCCTAATTTCACATAGGAAAGAATCAGACTCCAATATATTCCCTTAGATTGTTCAAGCCATTTCTTCAAGGCAGTTTGACCTCCACTTAGAGATCCAGTCCCTCAATGGGATATTGCTGTTCTTTTTCAGGCCCTGACAGGTTCCCCCTTTGAACCTGCTGCAAAAGTCGATCTTAAGTTTTTATCCTTATTCCTGAGAGCTGTCATTTGCACCAAGAGAATTTTAGAACTGCATGCATTATCCACTAAGCCTCCATACTTAATGTTTCATAAGTAAAGAGTGTCTCTGAAAACCCTCCATTTACTTGATGTTCATCATCCATTACATTTTTGTCTACACAGCACTGAGAACTTCAGAAAATCTGACCAGTTATTTGTGTTCTTCTCCAGTGCTGAATTGGGAAAAGCTGTGACAAATTCATTGTATCTCGATGGTTGACTAAGTATATTTCATTTGTCTACCAAAAAATGGAATCCTCTCCCTTCCACTCCAAAGGCATACTCTACCAGATCTGTAGCAGATCTGGCAGCTTCATCTACAGCCTTTTTCTTCAGTGTTTCAATTGATGACTTGCTGCAGCTACCTGGTCCAAGGTTCATACCTTTCTCCCCACTACAAATTAGAAATGCAATCCAGGTCTAGGACCTTTTTTGGTTCAGCTATTCTCTGGAATATCCTTCCATGAGGCTCCTAAGTATGAAAGCTGGAGACTTTGTCCCATCCATTGAGGAATGGACAGAACTGATAACACCAAATATGAAGGTAATGTACTCACCGTAACAATAGATCCATGTTGTGCTGTCTGTTTCTGTTCTTTTATTAACTTCCCTACCACCATTGTCCTCTTTTTATTGTCTTGGTGGCAATATAGTTTGATAAGAATATAATTTCATTCTGAATCAGATCCAACTGACCTGACTCTGGCTCTGGAAGTATTCATTTTTCTGCTTTTCTTTCCTCATACAGTTTAGCATTGTTTACATCACCTGCTGTTTTAAGGTTGCTTACAGATATATTTTATAATTTACATTGCTTTTTTTGGATGGACAAACTCTAGCTGAGGTAGTGTGTTCTACTCACAGGGATTACGGGTAGGAGGAGGAGCCTGAACACCGGATCTAAAGTTTGGAAGTGGCCTTGACCAGATCTGAGGTTGGATCGAAACCCATCTATTGAGGAAAGGATGGCAACAGACAACACAAATTTACCATTATAGTGAGTATATACCTTTCATTTTTAAGCTATGAAAAAGTATTTTGCTTGACTGCCTTGTGTATTTTATGTACTTTTAAAAGGGAGAGCATGTTTTTACTTTTGTAGTAAAAAGTTTTTAAAAGATGTTTAAAACTACTTTTCTGTAGTGAAACCTAAATTAATTTCGTTTTTGGGGTTGGGAAAAATGTTTAAAGGACCATTTTGTAGAATAGTGTATGTGTGTTGTACCTTTAAGAAGTGTTTCAAGGATAGCACATCCATATAAATAGCAAGCATGTGCTAGATTCAGTGCCATTTTGAGAGTGCAGCCAGAGAGTGAGCATGTATGATTTTAATAGCTAGCTTGTTTATAAGTTTAAGTTAAAGTTATTAAGTCTCAATCCTGATGTGTTTGTACATAATAAAGCTGCTTGAACAGAACCCAAGAATACTTGTCTGTTTTATCGTGACTGGATGAGCGACATGGTGTCAGAACTGGGATTCCAGAGACTGCTTTTCAGAACTACAAGGGGCAGAGTTAACAGTGAAGGTAATCTAAGAGAACTGAGTACAAAAAACGGGCCAGAAACAAACTAAAGGTAATGAAAACTTGCACAAATTATTTATTAAAAAGATCAAACAGAGCATTATAAGGGCACAGAATGCATTATTAAATAAGCGAGAGGCATGGAAAAGTGTATTAATTAAACAAGATGTTTAAAATTAAGATATTTGATAAAACAGTTATCGGAAAAGCACATAAGGGGTTCGGAATTACCTCGGAATTGTAAAACGAGCATGTTTAGAGTATAACTAACACAAGTATAATGGGCATGAAAAAAAGATTAAATGAGCAAAACAAGTGCAATAAAGGGCAAAAGGTCACATTAAGCATAAGTAAAGCAAGGTAACTGCATGTTTTTTGACAAAGTACTGTGTTTTGGCATAAACTACTATTTTGCATTGATTGAAGGTATTCAGGGCACAACTAGAGATGTTATGTTGTCCCTCTCGCCTTCTTTCTTACTGGATGGGTTCAGAGCCAATAGTCATCTCTGACTCGTTCAATATACTAGCTTGAAGCCCACAATGCATTGGAGTAACCCTCAGATCTCATTTGCTGCTTGACAAGTTCAGATGCTCTCTTCTTGGCCGTGGCCACGTGTTTTTTGATTACATTTCTAATAGCTGTTTGACAAATTTTTCTTTTTATTAGAGGTATTGTAGTTCTTGGATTAGACAGTTTAAACTTTTAAAAGGTTTTTGGCATATTCCTTTCTCGCCTGTTTGTGTGTTGCTTATTGGCCGTCAGTTTCTTCCCTAGGCCTATCTATCCCTGTCAGTCTTGTGACTTTTGTGTATTAACTTTAACTCATTTAAGTTAGAGAGTTAAAGGTAACCTGTTTTTATTAAAAGGTTTGTGTTGTCTGTCCCTGTCAGCTCGGCTAGGTCCTTTTAAGTTAGAGGGCCTAATGCCCATTTAACTTAGAGGGTAGAGCTTTACTACCCTTTGCTGTTTTTTGCTGTGTGTGTTTAGCTTAGCTTTTGATATCGTTTCTTGCAGTTTATTGTAGTTTATTGCATTTTCAGCATGTCTAAAAACTCTAGAGATAAAGAACCCAAAGGGCTCAGGAAATGTCAGCAGTGCTCCCAAAAATGTCCATTACTGATGGGCATAGTGTGTGTTTGTGTACTGCTTAGGTGTCATTCCCTTGCAGAAGTTATGCAGCTTTTGTCACTCCTTCAGCTCTCACGTGTTACATGAGAGGAAAAAACAAATTGATTTTACCAGGTTTAATAAAGCCTTCTTTTGATGAGGCTTTGCAATCTTCTCCAACAACTAGTGACAAATCCAAGAGACCTTCCTCTTCATCTTCTTCCTCGGCTCATTCAGAGCCCCCAAAGAAATTACCTAAGCTGACTGAGAAATCTGTCTCCTTGGCGCCACTGCCTTCGGAACTGAGAGAGACAATCGGTGCAGACAAATCTAGCTCTTCGGTTCCAAAGACGTCGGAACTGATAGAGACTACTTCTCGGAGCCAGTCCGTGGAATTAGAACTGGTATCTCCAACTTTGAGATCCCCTATTCTTCAAAGGTCTCAATTCTCCACTCTTTCATCCAGGTCCTCTAGGAGCTTATCAGATGATGATGTGGACAGGGTGGTGCACAGGCTTTTGAAGTCACCGGCGCTGGCAAAATTATTTTCAGCTCTGACCCCACCGGTCTTGGAGCCACTCAAGATGACTACATCCAATATTCCTCTTCTGACCCAAGCTGGATCGTCGGAGCTGGAATGCCAGATACCTCCTGTGGTAGACCCTTCGGTTCTGAGACTCCTTCAGGATTCTTCAGAACTGTTGCCTGATCTGACACCTTTGGTGCCGTCCATGGTATCTAGGAGCCATAGTTCTCAGGTCGGCTCTGGGAGAGAGTCTCGGACCCAAGTCTCTTCAGTTCCAAGTCTGCCCTCGGCACTTCGGCTCAGGTGAGCTCGGCTCCTACATCAGCCTCGGAGCCGATCTCCTTGGTGCCGGGGATTTCCTCTGTTTCCTTGGAACTGAGGGTATCCTCGGAGCCAGGGGGGATCAGCCTTCAAGGTGATGAGCAGTGCGCTGTCCCCTCCTGTTTCTCTACTCAGGGATACTGGCATTCTTCCCCCTCTGGCACCAGCTTCTGCTTCAGCACCATGCTATCCACAGGGCAGCAGAGATTCAGGGCCTCATGAAGTCCCATTGGGTGAGTCCTACTCTTTTGAGACCTCCCCAGACTACCTGTCTGAGGAAGCACCTCAGAAGAGGACATGCAGGAGGAAGCATGTAGACTCCCCTGATGAGTCCATCATTTCTGACACTGACTTAGAGGAAGCAAAAGGGTCCCCATGGTCACCCTCTGAAGATATCTCTTTCTCAGATATCCTGGAGATTCTAAAACACAGAGGCAGCTGTAAGCCCATCAACACTTCTGATGAGGAGTCAGTGTACCTGAAGGCCTTTGGATCTCACCCTTCAGCCTTTTGGGTTTCTCTACCTTTCGATGAGCTCATGGATTTAGTTAGTCAGAAGGTGTGGAAGTCACCAGACACTATGGAGCCAGTCCCTAGGAGGCCAAATAAGTTCCTGTCAGCTCCTTTGGATAAGGAATTTCTCTCAAAAGGCATACCTGTAGATTCTATGCTGGTGGTGGCAGCCGTCAAAAAGGAACTCTCTGAGACGTCCTCATCTGTCCATCCACTGAATAAGGAGTCTCGAACGATGGACAGATATGGGAAGTGTGATTTCTCATCAGCGACTTTCACCCTCAGATCACTGAACTACCTCACACACATTACAAGACTTCAAAGAGATCTCCTGAAGGAGTTAAGAGATACTCTACAAGGTTCACTAGCTGCAGGGATCTCAAAAAAAGTGACTGCCTAGCTAACACCTTAAATTCCATAGTCAACTCCTCCATGAGGCTGATATCCTATGCTGCAGATGGAGTGAGCAGGGCAGTGGGTTCCGGAGTTTCCCTGAGGAGGCACTCCTGGATGCGCTTGTGCAACTTTGCAGAGCACTTTAGGTCTACCTTTACCAATGCCCCTTTTGATAGTTCCTCTCTTTTTGGACCAGAGGTCAAGGACACACTCACCAGATGCAAGCAGGAAGGGAAGACTCTCTCTGCTGTTGGAGTATGTTTTTCCGTACCTTCAAGACCTTATCCTAAGGGCCAGAAGAGTGGAAAAATGTGGTTCAAAAGATCCTAGAGAGTTATTCAAAATGCATGAGATGAGCCCTTCCCCAGGGGCAGAGGGGGAGGCAATAATGGTATACGCCACCCATGCGGCATAGGGGTCCACAAAACCAGGGTGACCACGATTCCTTTCGAGGCCATCCCTGTTAGCTTTCCTTAAAGGAGGCCTGACTACTCTTCTCTGGAGGCAGTCAGGGGAAGATTAACTTTGTACTTAGAAGCCTGGTGAAATATCACAAGAGATAAGTGGGTACAAAGCATAATATCCAGAGGAAAAATCCTGGATGTTTCACCCACTCAGAGGGAATAAGCAACCACAGCAATCCAGGACTTGCTAAGCATAAGAGTCATCCAAGAAGTTCCCACAGACCAAATAGGATTTGGAACTTTCTCAAGATTCTTTTTAGTACCAAAAAGAACAGGAGACAGGAGACCCATTTTGGATCTCAGCAAGTTGAACGAATCTGTAAAGAAGTCCAAGTTCTGAATGGTGACACTGCAGTCTATTCTTCCTTTTTTAGGGAAAGACAATTGGATGTGCTCAAAAGACCTGCAAGATGGGTACTACCACATAAAAATGGACAGAGCCTCAAGGAGTCAGCTACGCTTCTGGCTGGGAGCCAGTCATTATCAGTTTCGAGCTCTGTCCTTTGGTCTCACTACAGCCCCCAGAGTGTTCACCAAATACTTGGCAGTAGTAACGGCTCACCTGAGACGCCTAGGATTCTAAGTGTTTCCATACGTGGATGACTGGCTCCTAACTGCCACCCCAAAGCATCTGCTTCTACAGGCCAGGGACACTACACTGGAACTTTGTACCCAGTTAGGCGTAACAATGAATTTTCAAAAATTTGCCTTATTGCCTTGTCAAAGTATTATATTTATCGACATAGATCTAGACACCACTTCTATGATGGCTCGCCTTCTGCCCGACAGAGTCTCTGTCCTCAAACAGCAAATAGTCAACATTCTTCCCAGGAGCAAAGTAAAAGCAAAAGTAGTCCTAACACTTCTTGGAACCATAGCGTCAACCATAACTCTTGTCCCCCTAGCCAGGATGCACATGAGAATCCTTCAGTGGCTTCTGTTTGTGCAATGGTCTCTTTAGGAACTTCCTATGTCCCATCAGGTAACGATAAATTCATGCAAGAGAGATCTCCGATGGTGGCTTCAGTCCGATCATGTTACCCTAAGAAGACTCTTTGCTCCACAACAACCTGTCACTACCGTGACCACAATGCTTCTCAGATAGGGTGGGGGGGCATTATGTGGGAAGAGCAGTCCAAGGCACATGGCAAGAACACGAGGTTCAGTTGCACATCAGTGTTCTAGAGATGAGAGCAGTGCTTCTGGCGTTGCAAGCACTTCAGGACTCTCTCCCACTAGGAACAATTGCATTCCAGTCAGATAACATGCCCGTAGTCTGCTACATAAACAAGCAAGGAGGAACCAAATCACACCTCGTTTGTCGAGAGGCACTAAGAGTATGGCAATGGGCAATCTCTTCCCAACATTTTCTGGTAGCAACACACATCCCAGGGAAATCCAGCATGATAGCTGACAAGCTCAGCAGGGTGATTTTAATGCCTCACAAGTGGTCTCTGAAACAAAGCATAGCAGACAAGATTTTCCAGGCTTAGGGCTAGCCTTGCTGTGACTTATTTGCAATCCCCCTGAACACCAAATGCAGCAGCTGCTTTAGCCTAATCCCCCTAGTGGGGAAGACACCTAGAGACGCACTCATCCACGATTGGGCCTCGGGACTACTGTATGCCTTCCCTCCCTTTCTGCTAATTCCCAAAGTCATTCAGAAAGCCAAGGTCTTGGGAAGCAGGCTATTTCTCATTGTACCATACTGGCCTCATCAGATTTGGTTCCCCTTCCTCTGGCCTCACCTTCAGGAGAATACAAGAAGTATGTCACGGCAGTCCAGGACCGGAAAACCAAAAAATAAGAAAAATCAGCTCAGTAAGCTCAATAAGAAAGCATACATTTAATGAGGCACCTTTCGTTCATAACATAACAAACTGCATCAGATAACACACTTAAGAAAAACAATTCATTTATATAACAATGTCCACATCACATGGCCATTCGAACCCTCCAATACAAATTTAAGAAAAATAAAAAATCATTAATTAGCAATTAATTATCATGAATGCATAGCATATACATCACATCATATAAAAATCTTCCTATCAAATACTATATAATATAATGTAAGATTTATAAATATTAATAAAAATCTAATATATTTAAAATTTATAATTTATACATAATTCATACTCTATTGGTTATACCCTACCACTGCCCTTACCACTAAAATTCTTATACTTTTTAAAAATACATGATACCAAATACATTTTTGTTAATAAGATCACAATTCATCTGTATGCCCTTCAGCGCAATAAATTTCTCAGTTTTAATAATGACATAATAGAATGCATATCATTGAGGCCTGGGGGGTTATATGCATACAGTCGTATTTGCCAAATTAATTCTAACCTTTCCAACTGTAATGATAATGGCCCTCGTCTAGGGTGTGTTATCTGATGAAGTTTGTTATGTTATGAACAAAAGGTGCCTCATTAAATTTATGCTTTCTTATTGAGCTGATTTTTCTTATTTTTTTGTTTTCCGGTCCTGGACTGCCGTGACATACTTCTTGTAAAGTATTTATTGTTAAATTCATACAAATGTACAACTTTGTACCTATTTTATGTTGCTTATTATGTTTTATTCTTAATGATTGTTTTAATTCTTGTAATTCTTGTAATTGGAGCTTTTCTCCCCGGGCCTCTACTGAAAACGGATATTTGTCCAGCTAGACTAGCCCGGTCACCAAATGTAAAATAAAATAAAATAAAATAAATAAATAAATAAAAAATAAAATTGTATACTCAGTTTGTGTTTGTGCTTACTTTTATTCTCACCTTCAGGAGAAGCCATGGACTTTGGACCTAGTTCCAGACCTTTTGACTCATATGTCGGGTGCGCTTCATCCTTCTCTCCAGACCCTCAGTTTGATAGCTTGGCTGCTCCACTTCCAAACATAGTCAAGCTTCAAGATTTTTCTCCAGCAGTTAAACACATTTTGGTCTATTCTCATAAGGCTTCCACCAGGAAATTTTATTCCAGCAAATGGAAGAGATTCTCCTACTGGGCAAGAGCAAGAGACATAGATCCATTCTGTGCCTCTGTTGGTTCAATTTTAAAATTCCTAGCAGAACTTTTTCAGCAAGGCTCTGCTGCAGCTACAATTAAAGTCCAATTAGCTGCAATTTCCAATTATCACATCGGCGAATACACACCCAATCTCATGTCACACAGGCTGTGTAAAGCATTTTAAAAGGAACTTGTTTGTTGAGGCCTCCCATTAAAGAACCTCTATCACCTTGGGACCTACATTTCATTCTCACTTATCTGACTTTACCCCGTTTTGAGCCTGCTCCTTCATGCGATCTAAAGTTTCTCTCCTGGAAGACTATCTTATTAGTGGCAATTACATCTGCACATAGAATCTTGGAGTTGCAAGCCCTATCAATTAAGCCGCCATATCTAATCTTTCTTAAGGATAGGGTATCCTTGAAGACTAATCCATCCTTCATGCCTAAAGTATGCTCTCAATCCAATCTGAACCAGCCTACTGAACTTCCAGTTTTCTTTCCTAATCATTCTAACAAGGCAAAATCCAAACTACATCAGTTGGATGTACATAGGCAACTGAGATTTTATTTACATAGAACCAAAGATTTCAGGAAAACAGATTAACTATTTGCTTCTTTTTCTCAAGCAAAGCGAGGCAAACCAGTATCAAAAGTCACACTCTCAAACTGGCTTACCAGTTGTATTATCTATATATACAATTCAAATAATAGAAGTCTGCCTTTCAAAATCAAATGCCATTCAGCTAGAGCTCTAGCAACTTCATCTGCTTACTATGCTAGACTATCTATGGATAGCATTTGTGCAGTGGCTACATGGAGCAGGCCCCATACTTTTATTACTCATTACAAGGTAGATTTGGCTTCCAGGGACAGAGCTTCTTTTGGGTCCACAGTGCTCAAAGGTGTACTCCCATGAGCCACCCAGGGAAATGGTGCTAGGGACGCTGTCCCATCCAGTAAGAAAGAAGGCGAGAGGGACAACATAACATAAAGAAGTTATGTACTTACCATAACATTCCATGTTTGTTGTCCTCTCTCGCCCTTCTTTCTTACGTCCCTCCCTCCTTCCCCCAGCCAATGCTTCTAGAGGACTTAGATGAAAGTTTTTCTTTCCTTCCACTGAGAAAGTTCCTCTGAAATTACTTGTTTTTCCTTATATATGTATAATATATATTTTTTTCCATGTTTCGTTGATAGGAATATACATTCCATTTATGACTACCAGCAAACAAGATCTGGGGGTTACTCCAGTGCATTGTGGGATAGGTATTGAGCCATGAGCCAAGTCAGAGACTTCAAGCTAGTATATTGGCCGAGTCAGAGCCAACTATTGGCTCTGAACCCATCCATTAAGAAAGAAGGGCGAGAGAGGACAAAAAACATGGAACGTTATGGTACGTACATAACTTTTTTTTATTCGAAATATCTCAAAGTGTGCAAAAGTGATTACACTGTGTGCTTATTACTGTGCATTTATTCCGAAGAGTTTATTGTGTGCAAAGTGCAACTACTTCATAAAGTGCAATCACAATACAGCCATTTCAAAAAGTTTTTTGTGCTGGGTCTGTCTATTCGCAGAGTGCCGTCATTACAAAGTGTTTCTTGGACTGTACAGAGTTATTTAGCAAAGTACAGCCATTTTGGGAAAGTTTTAGTGTGCTGTATACTGTTTATTCACAAAGTGCAATTACTTCAAAATGTTTTTTGCTCCGAGATTTCTCTGCCCAGTTTATTCGCACTGTGCAGTTATTTTGAAATGTTCCTTACACTGATAAGAGGTGATTTCTTACAGTACAGTAATTTCAAGAGTATTCTGCCCAGGAGACTTATTTTGCAAAGTTCAGTTATTCAAAGGCTTGTTGTGCTAACGGGCATAGTTACAAATACTGGCATACATTTTTGGCATATGTATATATGTGTGTGTTTGTGCATCCTTGCAAAAGCATTCACTGGTATGTGTTAATATTGCAGATGGATTTCGCAAACTATCACCACTTGTATTTGATCAGAATATTGCAGAGAATAGGAGGATATTTGAACAAGAGTATGATATTTTTATACAAGCAACTTATTCTGACAAAGATGCATGCACCAGGGCATTTATTTTGCTAAACCTAGCTGGATTAGAGGCCATTGAAAGAGAGCATTTGTTTGTGTATGCACCAGCAGTATATCAGGGAGAAGGTGAAAACTGTCATGTTATACAGGCTGAATCAAGGGAAGACCCTGAGTGTTTGAAATGCAAATTCCGGGAAATGTGTAACCCCCAAACAAATGTTACATTAGAGAGGCATTTGTTTTACATCAGAGACCAAAAACCAGGGAAATACCTTTGCAGCTTATATTACTGACTTGAGAAACAAAGCTAAAACATGTAAGTTTGGTGATTTAAAAGATGAGTTAATAAAGGACAGGCTTGTGTGTGGTATTAGTGCTGCAGTGAGAAATATTTTGCTTTGTGGCAGTGATTTAACACTGAGCAAAGCTATTGAGATTTATCAAATCCATGAAGTTATAGAAAGGGACACAAGTATGCTTGCAAGTGATATCAGCATGGTTTCAGCCGGCTCTAGAGCAAATGTTAACAGCATGCAACACGGCTAGCGGAAGCAGGCATAAGCACATGACACCTGCCACCTCTGCGGGCTGCAGGCTCCCCAGGTAAAACCCATAGTTTTCCAGCAAGTTCTAAGAAAAGGACATGCTCAGTGCAGTACAGCAGTGAGTCAGCAAAACCCAAATCAAGTTTTGTTAACTATAGCAATTATGGTGCCAGTCATGAGTCTAAAAGAGAAAAATGCTTAGCATTTGGTCAACAATGCCACTAGTGTAAAAAAATGGAACAATTTTCAAAAGTTTTGCAAATCAAGTAAACCTCACACAGTTATAAAGAAAGGTCACTTAAAGAAAGTTCATCATATAGAGAACTGCTTTCTATGTGGCAGGAGATGCTCTGTTCTCAAATGGAGTTGGAAAGTATTGGAACCAACTCCCCCATGAACTTACATCACTGTCTTCATTTACACGTTTTTAAACACAATCTGAAACTCTATCTTAAAACCCATTGGTTATGCCCCTGTACAAATCCAGACTAATCTCATACTATATCCCAAATACCCTCTCTTAAGACATAATTCCTGCTCTGTCTGTGTCTTTTTAGATCAAGGTCTATCCTTGGCAGAAACATATCTTATCCTAATAGAGATAATTTAAAATACCTAGTTAAATACTTCTGCATATAATTCTAAAGCATCCTACCTAAGGCAGGCAACAAGTATTGTTTAAACTGTAAGCATTGCTGAACTGTTGAAACTTGAAGTATGCATTTGTTTAACAATTACTTTCTAGTTACTAATGAAGTCTTGTACATAAAGTCTAAAATATCTTATATAATGCTTATAACATGTTTTTTTGTATAAACTGTGAAGATTCCTGAACTGTTTAAAATTTTTAGTATTTAACTGTATAACAACTAGTACCTGCATGTTAATAGTCTAGTAATCTCTTGGAGCTTATCTTCCCGGGACTCTACTGAAAATGGACATAAATCCAGTTAGACTATCCCGGTCACCAAATGTAAAATAAAAAATCAAATAAATAAATAAAAATGTAGATGGTGTGTCAGTAATTGGTGAAAAGGTTGATGCAGTAAATTTGTTGGCAAAGAATGAAGTGTTTTGTACTGTCCAGATCAATAGTAAATCCACCAAGCTCAAAGTAGAGACTGCTTCAAAGTGTAATGTTATGTCCGCAGACACATTTGCTAAGGTGAGAGCTGGTGAGCAACTTGATGTGGCCAGTTTTGTGAAATGTGTTGCTTATGGAGGTGAAGAGATTTAAACCGAAGGCTCAGTAGTGCTTTCATGTTATTTGGCTAGGAACTGCTACAGCTTATTATTTTATGTAGTCTGAAGACTTGTGCAGTCATTATTGGGTCTCAGAAACAGTTTGAGAATGAAACTGTTTCCTTTCCCAAAGAAGTTCATCATATAAGCACATATCCTAGTTCCAATTTTACTGAAGCTATTTTCTCAGAGTATGCTGATGTTTTCGATGGCAAGTTAGGAAAACTTCCAGTTGTGTATTCTATGAAGTTAGACCCAGAGGTCAGTCCAACGGTCAGACCAGCAAGAAAAGTTTTGATAGCTATGCAAAATAAAGTCAAAGCTCAGTTGGATAAAATGGTGCAACAAGGTGTAATCTGTCCAGTTACAGAACCAACTGAATGGGTGTTGTCCATGATAGCAGCCCACAAAAACAGGCTCAGATGAAATTAGAATATGTATTGTTCCAAGAGATTTGAACAAAG
The DNA here is from genome assembly GCF_019279795.1 of Protopterus annectens. Lineage (NCBI taxonomy): Eukaryota > Metazoa > Chordata > Ceratodontiformes > Protopteridae > Protopterus > Protopterus annectens. The sequence goes on along the minus strand of NC_056748.1, from coordinate 983,411,143 downwards.
CATTAAAGAGACCACATCATCCCATGCGTACAGTCAAGGAAGTTGCAGCCCTAATACTGAATGCCACTGTTTTTTTCTGTCTTGGATGCAAAAAGTTCATTTTGGCAAGTAATGCTTGATCGCAAATCTTCACTAGTGATTACTTTCAGTACCCCATTTGGAAGATATAGATTCCTCAGGATGCTGTTTAGAATAAATTCTGCAAGTGAAGTCTTTCAGCGTGAAATGGAGCAATTTTTTACAGTTATCCTTGTGCCATAATAGTAGATGATTTATTGGTTGGAGGCAGTGGTGAAGCAGAGCATGACAGAAACCTTAGGAAAGTTCTAGACAGAGCATGTGAAGTGAACTTAAAGCTCAAGCCTCTGAAGTACAGATTCAGACTACCAGAAGTTACATATGTAGGTCATTTATTTACCAGCACTGGCTTATGACCAGACATGTTCAAGCAAGCAGACATTCTTGAGATGCTAGCATCAGATAATGCTCAAGCTCTGCAAAGTTTTCTTGGTATGGTCAACTGTTTAGGCAAGTTTGTACCAGACTTCAATGAATTGACAGTTCCTTTGAGAGAGCTGACGTGCAAAAATGTTACATGGTCTTGGTTGGAACAGCATCAGAGAGCATGTGAAGACCTTAAGCCGAAAATTGCCAACTCACCTACATTAAGATACTACAGTATGATGCCAATAAACCAGTAACTCTTTCCTGTGATGCTTCAAAAGTTGGTCTTGGAGCAGTTATTCTTCAAGAAGGCAGACCAGTAGCCTATGCATCTAGAACTCTTACCCAAACTGAAATACAATATGCTCAAATTGCGAAAGAACTTTCGGCAATAGTATTTGCATGTTCAAAATTTCATGATTATATTTATGGTCAAGCTATTCAGATTGAAGCTGATCACCAACCTCTAGTCACTATTTTAAAGAAACCTATGCATTCAGCTGCAGCGAGATTACAAAGAATGATGCTCAAATTGCAAAAGTCCAACTTCAAAATGGTCTATACAAAAGGCAAAGTTCTTATCTGGCCGATACCTTATTCAGATCACCCAGAAATACAATGGAACAGCTTAATATAGAGAATTTTAACTTTGATGTCATGGAAGTGCATAATTTTCCTACCACAAGACTTGATGAGCTGAGAGATCATACAAAGACTGATCCAGTTTTGCAAAAGCTCAACCACTACATTAATGTTGGATGTCCATCAAAGCAATCTGGTGTACCACCTGAAGTGCAAACTTATTTTCCCTACAGAGATGAAACGTTGATGGAAGATGGCATTATTTTCAAAGGTCCTAAAAGTGTTGTTCCTGCTTCCTTACAATGTGAATATATTCAGATTTTGCATCGTGGTGACCCGGGTTCCAAATCTACCAAAAGAAGGGTGAGAGGACTAGTATTTTGGCCTTCTCTAGTAAAATACATTGATAAAATACTTTCTTCTTGTTCAGTATGCAATAGTACTAAAACCCATTTGCAAAAAGAACCACTTCAACTAAGTCAAGTTCCTGAACTACCTTGGTCAACAGTAGCCACTGATATATTCGAGTGGAACAATCAGCATTACATAGTGTTGGTAGACTCTTATTCGAACTGGTTTGAGATCGATTTACTACCTAATCTAATGTCCATTGCTGTTATCATCAAGTTGAAACGTCATTTCTCAGTCCATGGTAGTTTACACAAAGTTATTTCTGACAATGGTACCCGATTTACCAGTCACTTGTTTCAGAAATTTGCAAAAAAATGGGACTTTGTGCATGTTACTAGTAGTCCAGAATATCCAAGTCAAATGGACTACATGAACATGAGGTATAGATTGCAAAGCAATTATCAGAGAAGTCAAAATGTGATAATACTGATGTTTCTTTGAATTTAGTCAATATCAGAAACATACCCCATGATGATATACTTGGCTCGCCTGCTCAGAGACTTCTGTTTAGGCAAAACAGAACAACATTGCCTATCAGTTCCAGTTTGTTGAGGCCTAAATCTAAGAACAACAGAGCAGTCAAAGACCAACTATTCAGAAAGCATTCTTTCCAGAAGTCCAGCTATGATAAATCAAGTAGATTTCTTTATCCATTGAAAGAAGGAGAGACAGTGAGGATATAAACTGCAAAAGGTTGTGAACAGATTGGTCAAGTAACAGGTATATGTCCTGAGCCGAGATCCTACTTTGTAGAATCTGAGGGTGTGGAGTACAGGAGAAATCCCAGACATCTTCTTCCTGTACCAGAATCGAAATCGCAGCATTGTTCCTGTGATACAGACTCTAGATCTCAGAGCAATCCAGATGATGTTCCTGTTGCAGAATATGTCTTAACTTCTACTTCCATTCCTGAAGATGTTCCTAATATCCCCAAAGTTGAACATTCAGCAGAGACAGTCCCAGTTGCTAGACGTAATTTTAATTTCTGTGTCACGATTTGGTAGTATTACCAGACCTAGTGTGAAATACACAACAACCTGGACATAATTGTCTGTATGTATTTAGTTCTGAGTAATTGCATGTCAAAGAATTATTTATATCAATTGCATGTCAGTCAATGTTGTCAATATTGCATGACTCATTTCTCAAAGAGGGAGGATGTAGAATAGTGTGTGTGTGTGTGTGTGTGTGTGTGTGTATGTTGTACCTTTAAGAAGTGTTTCAAGGACAGCATGTGCATATAAATAGCAAACATGTGCTTGCTTCAGTACCATTTTGAGAATGCAGCCAGAGAGTGAGCATGTATGAGTGTAATAGCTAGTTTGTTTATAAGTTTATCTAAGTTAAAGTTATTAAGCCTCAATCCTGACGTGTTTATACACAATAAAGCTGCTTGAACAGAACCCATGAATGCTCATCTGTCTTATCCTGACTGGACGAGCAAAGCATTTACTGTATTTTTATGGGAGAAAGTTGCTACTTTCCTGTTTTACTGACTCCCAGGGAAACAAACACCATTTTCGGCTAGGCCATGGAACACGTGCCTTGATCAGGCCTTCTAGACATAAGAAGAAAAAAAATTGATAATTTACCACAACCACAGATGGATAACTCTGCTGTGGCCAAAGCTGGCACCTTGGACCACTCATCTTTTTTTTCTGTTGCTTGTGGTGTAGTTCACACAACCACCATAGACTAGGGTTTAGCTACATCCTCTGCAGCTGATGGGATACCCTCAGTGTGCAAGGGAGAGACACTCTTTTTGGTCATGGCATAAGGAGTGGGGAATGTGCCCCTGCTTAGCCAGAATGTTGTGCCCATTCCCAGGGAAACAGTTCCGTTACTGGCAATACTGGTTCTATTTTTCCATATTTTTTCTCTGTTAAAAAGAGACAAAAGAATAAACATGTATCTTCTCCTGCCTCAGTTACTTTAGGCAGGAGTAATTTATTAGGCTTGGTTCAGAGACTTGTGCAGGCTCCTCACCCTTCCTTAAGGCAGTTTCTATTAAAAGAAAAAGGACCTCTCCTTCCCTGAAGATGTTCAAAACAATCTATAAGACTTCCAAGATGGTTGCACACTTATCAGCAGCATAATTTCAGTTCTCCCAGTGTGAAAACAGAAAATGAGAAAAACAAACCAGAAAAATTGTCAGCGTGAGTAAAATTCAGTTACTCGCTTGTAAGTACACTTCCTGAATGGCAGTGTAGTGAAAATTTGGAAAACCAGAGCGAAAATCAACCAGAAAAGGTGTAGTCAGAGGTGATTAAAATAAATGAAACATGCAAGGAATATATCAATTCGAATAACAAAATGTTCAAAAAATTGAAAAAGCTTTAAGTAGCTATTCAGATGAACCAACAAAACTGCAGAAATCAAAGGTTGAAATGAAGAAAAGACTCGCTGTGTAAGGAGCTTCTCAGTAAGAGCTGTTTCAGGAAATAATGGAGTTAGAAGACAGAGCCTGTAAAGAAAACTTGAGATTTTCTGCAGTATCAGAAAATATTGAAGGAAAAGACTAAGTTTATGAAAGCATAAATAATCAACTGTATTGGTGTTCCACAGCAGGATTTGGAAAATAAAAAGGCACATTGAGTATGTTCCAAACCTGGCCATGATAAAGCAGCCAAGACCCATATTAATAAACATGCAATTGTACCAGCAGAAACATTGTGACAAAACTGTGGCTTAAAGGAAAAGTGTTACAAATTGGAGACAATAGAGTGTTGGTGGAAAACGATTATTTACTGCACAACTGACAGAATAGAAGCTAATGTTGCCAGCAGTCAGGGAATGTCAGGAGGCAGCTGTAAGATTTAATTAGTACAAAAAAAAAAAAACGCCATCAACAAAGATGCGGCCACACTGGAAACAGAAGAACTTTAATAATTAGTAAGTGCTTTCACCCTGCAACGTCAGGGCTTCATCAGAGTACCATAATACATCAGCTATCCTGTTAAATACAGGAAATAAATATGGAAATAAATATAGAAGTACATTTGAAACAAGGAAAGGGAACTCAACTGACAGTATTTTGGTACTTCCTTATAATACTGAAGCTTTGAAAATTAAAACCATTGTCAACAGCACATGGGACTAGTTTTTAGACCCGATTTTAAAAACATTTTGGGGTTCACATCAAGAATTACTTTCACTAGGGGTGCAAATTTTAAAAACTTGCTAGAAAAACATAAAAGTAACCAAGGGGTGATTTCTAAAATGTCTAAATGTAATATGTGTAGAGCCTGTAAACATGTCAATTCTGGTCCATACGTGGCAATAGATAGTTATCATCGTACAATTCCGTGCCCTGGTTAACTGCCATTGTAATACCAAGATGGTAGTATACATGGCTACTTGTATGTCCTGCTCAGCCTTATATGTGGTAAAACCACTAGAAAACTAAAGGAAAGGATACTGGAGCATGTTAGGGACATCAAAAACAAAAAGAAAGAACATGCATTATTTATTCAGTCTGAGAAATGTGTTAGCTTCAACAAGTTCTTGTTTTTTATCATTGACAGGGTGACTGACTATGATAGAGGTGGGGGTTCGAAATTACATTTGGAGAAACTTGAAATGGAATGGCAATACAGGACAAATGCCACAGTGTATCTGGGCATTAATGAGAATGTATCTTTAAGTTTGGTTTTAAAAATAAGAGCTAGGCAGATCTAATTTTACTGTATAAATCATTAATATTTATTTTCTTAATGTAGATCATGAGTTTTAACATTATTTTTAATAAGGGATATTAAATTTTACAATTTAAGAATATAAATTAATATATGAAATATATTTGTAGTATGTTTATACAATGTTTTACCAGTATGCAATACTTGATGTATGAGTTGTTAATTGTTGTGAACAGGTGACGTTATTTCCTGTATTTAACAGGATAGCTGATGTATTATGGTACTCTGATGAAGCCCTGAGATTGCAGGGTGAAAGCGGTTAGTGATTTTTAAATAAAGTTTTTCGGTTTCCAGTGTGGCCGCATCTTTGTTGGTGGTGTTTTTTTTCATACTAGTTACTTGTGTTCGCTCTATTGGGCGGGTCATCTTTATTTTATCAAGGTGTAAGATTTAAGCTGATGTATCCAGCTGTCTTCAGAATATTTTTTTCCTGAAGGATCAAAGACATTTGTGTTGCTGAACAGGCTAAGGAGGAAATACATGAATTTATCCAATAAAAAGCGAACCAGCAAGCAGAAGACTAGTCTGCTTCTCATTCTTCTGACAGTAAAGCTCCAAGAGAGATTTTGCTACTGAAACCCTTTCCAGTGTTCCAAAGGAAAATACTTGAGAGACAGAAAAGAAAAACGCAGGAATTGACTAGTAGAATCAAGAATACATTGGACCTGAACCAGAGTCTAATTTTGGGAGATGAAGATGATCAGGAAGAAGACCAGCAACACTGAAATTAGTGTAAAAATGTGCAACTATAAAGCATGAGTCACATTTGTGAAATCTGGCTTTGCAAGAAAAAGTGGCCAAGACTTTTGTTGATTTTGTTAAAATTGCAAGTGGACTGTGAAACACATATCACAGTGTATGCCAGTGATGTTTAGAAGGACACTAAAGAATAAAAAAATGAAGTTACTGTAAGTGAAACAATTTTTGTTTTTAGTATTTGTTTAAAACATTTCATGACATAGACTGCATGTTTTGTAAAGCAGTTCTGTATAGTGTGTAGTCACGGGTATTTTAAATGTGGTGGGAGTCTTTTCAGTGAGTGATGTATATATTAAAGAAAACAAGTACTTTTTCTTAGCTGTAAGAAATATAAGCTTTACAGTATTACAAGAAAAAGGCCGGAGAGAAATAAGTTACAGGTCAACATAATACTGTGATCTTAGGCTGCTGGTTGGGTTGTAAAAGTGTACTAATTATGTCATATGTAGAATTAAGATAATTTCCCTTGTCCTTACAAAGGCAGGGTCTGGATTAATGTCCTTGGCTTAAGCTATAAGCATTTTTTGTAAGCAAATAGGCTTGAAAATTATGACAGAAAGATGAAAGCAATGAAAAGGAGATGAACTATTTCAATGTACAAGCAATTAATTTTGAGAGTTCTGAGCATTCTATGCTGAGAAATATTCAGCTTTAAAGGTGCAGTGGTAAGAAGTTCAGTTGCAATTATGGGATGTTAATAAGAGATGGTTGCCTTCCAAGCAGCTTTAATACTTTTAATGGAACAGTACATAGTTTACATTTATTTAAAGGTAGCCAGTGCAAGTTTTCTTAGTGCTAAAAGTTGATGTTTTCTGAAAGCAAGGCAAGCTCTTTTTGACAGTTGGGACAAGAATAGAGATAAAAAGATCAGACAGCAATCAGTATAAGTAGGAACAAAAGCTATTCATGCACTTTAGTATGAGTAACCTTAATTTTAAAATAGGTTATGCCCGTGAATGCAGCTGTCAGTTTTGGACAATTGTTTCTCTCTGGAAAGTTAGACTTCATTTTGTTGAAAATGTACATAGTTTTGTACATTTGTTCTAAGTTAGTAGATGATGGGGTGTTCTGAAGATGTATTTAGTTTTTGTTTGAAGATTTTAATTAAAGCAAAATGTCTTGAAAGCTGTGGCATAGGTCCAAACATTGTTGAGAAGACACAGTTTTATAAAAGATCAGCCTGCCAAATGCTAGTGTATCCAACAATAAAAAAAAAACATGACAGACTAGTAAAATAAAAATACGGCAGTCAGAAAGTAGATGAAAAGCCTTATTTATTGACTAAGTGCTTTTCATTTACGTAAAATAGCAAACTTCATCAAACCTATGTAAAATAGCAAACTTCATCAGAGGTCTGATGAAGTTTGCTATTTTACATAAATGAAAAGTGCTTAATGGTCAATAAATAAGGCTTTTCCTCTACTTTTTGAGTGCCATATTTTTATTTTTTTTTATTTTATTGTATTAAACATTAGTGTATGCTAGTAAGACTAAAGTTTATTTATTTAGTTTTATTTATTGACATTTGTTAACCATGAAAGTCTGACTGGGTAATAATTACCCATTTGTAGGGGAGGTCCAATGAAAAAAAGCTATAGAGCATTAGCTAACGTCAAATAAAATAGTAGTATAGATGTAATTTAAAAATATATGTATACATACAATATGACAGTGTAATACATAGGATACAATAAAGCATGAGGAAATATTAGTAATGTGATAAAAATATAAAATAAAAAATGACAAACATGGCAATCAGTATATACAAAAGTTGAAAATATACATTAAAAAATGGCATGTATAATAGATGGGGTCAGCAGCTTTTTATCATAATAACTACTGTATCCATATTATCTTGGAATGTAAATAGTCTTACTGGTATAGACAAAAAGTAAAGAATACTGAATTATGTTAAGAAATGCAGAGTACAAATAGCAATGCTGAATAAGACACATTTGGATAGAAAGGAGCATGTGAATTTAACAAAGAAAGGGTTTCAAAATGGATATTCATCAACATTCCAGGGACAAAGGAAAAGGGATTATAGTATTTGTAGAGTGGCTTTAATAATGATAGAAGAGGAAACATGGCAATAATGGTAGATTTGTGGTAGTGAGGAGCTATTGGCAAGGGAGGAAGATTACACTGGCAGGTATTTATATTCCACCAAAGACTGTTGTTATGGAGCTTAAAAGGATTTTGAGAGAAATAGTCAGCTTTCAGCAGGGAATATTACTTATAGGTGGGGTCTGGATCTTAATTTGCAATAGTTAGATGTGTCAGGTGGACCTAGAAATGTAAATACGACAAAAGAAGGTAGATTTCTGAAGAAATTTATAATAGTTGGTATGGAAGATATAAATTCAGTAGAAGGAACTCGGACGGAATTTACATATTATTCTATTACTATATGAAGCTTTTCTCCCTGGGCCTCCACTGAAAACGGGCAACTCTGCCTAGTCAGACATTTCCCGGTAAACAAATGTAAAATAAATAAATAATAATAAAATTTCCTAAGGTACAATAACTGGGCTAGACATGATAAAAAAATTGTATTTCACAGGAGCATGTGCATTTACGTGATAGTTTCAGCACACATGCAGTAACTTTTTCAGATCATGCATTGATCAAAACTAAGATAAAAAGGCAGGGTAATGAAGTAAAAATGAGACACTAGCATTTTCCCACCTACCTGTTAAAAAGAGAGGAGTTTAAGGAATGGGTAGTGGGAATTATTCAAGAGTTATTAGGGAAGACATACATTTATTCAAAAGGGGTAGCTAGTGAATGGGATAAAGTGAAAATGGAGTTTAAAATATGATGTAAATAAAAGGGAGAAGAATATGGTTTAGAAGCAATATGAATTATTTAGAGAGGCTGACAAATGTCACACAATAAGGGTAATCTCACAGAACAAGAGGAGGAGCATCTACAGAGTATTAAAGATAAAATAATGGAGTATTTGGAGAATATGCATGAGTTTAGAAAGATTGTTGTTAAGCAACTGACTTAAGCAACAGAAAGTACAACATAGGGAACCTATGACAAGAAAAATACCAGTGATCCTATAGAAATATTAAAGATATTTTGGAAATTTTATGAAAATGTGTATAAAGAAGAGGAATGTGGAACCAAGGAAGAGCACACGTGGAAATATCTATGGAAGATTTAGTTATGCTAATATTAGAGGAAGATGAGACTCAACAACTAATAGCTAAGATAGGAGGAGATTAGATAAAAACAGTGACATAGACTCAGTCTGCAAGAAAGTTTCCAGGAATAGATGGTATTTTTATGGAAGTTTGGAAGTCGTGAGGGAATAAAGTGATAAAGATATGGAAGGTTTTGTTTAACAGTATTTAAAAGGAAAAGGGAGCACCAACATCTTAGATGAAAGCTGTGATGTCTGTAATACCTAAATATGGTAAAAAGCTTTAGACCTATCTTCATATAGTCCTATTTCACTTTTAAGCCATGATTATAAAGTGTTTATGTGTATAATAGCTAAACAAATGGTAACGTTGTTGCCAATATTGATAGATATAGATCATGGTAGTTTTGTGTAGGGTAGGCAAATATTTGACAACATTAATGGAACAATGATGATCCAGAGGGAAGCAGAATGTATGAGAATATTACTGTTGTTGGTGGGTTTTGATGTAGAGAAATCATTCAATAGAATAAGCTGGGAGTTTGTGAGAAGGGCAATGGAAGCATTTGCATTGCATAATGCAATAATATGGTTAATTCAGAGGATATATTAAGGATCAGAGGCAAGAAAGAATTAAAGTGAAAGATGCAAATGCGTCCTTTTTCACCCTTGTTATTTGCTTTATGTTTAGATTCATAGGCAAAAAAAAAAAATCAGGGACTCAGAAATTCAAGGATATAATTGGTATGGTAATCAAGACAAGATGGCTTTATTTGCAGATGATATTACTTTGTGCTTGATAAATCCTGAAAAGGAAATCTTGGTGTTGTGGAACACTTTGAGATAGTTTCAAGTCTTTTGGGGATGTAAATTATTGAAGATAAAACAAAGGCTATAGCAGTAAATTATATACCCACAGTCTAATTGATTCAGCAATTCCCATATTTATGGAGGCATGATAAGATAGAATATTTAGGAGTATGGATAAAATAGGCTTCTGTTATACCTGCTGAGCATATGTGGGAGAAGGCTAAACAAACAATAATACAAAACTGAGAAACTGGAAGCTGTTGTTTATGGATATAGATAGTAAGATATAAGCAGTGCAATGTTTTTAGTCCTTTTAGTTTTATATACAGGTGAGGCATATTTTTATCAGCCGTAGAAATTTTGGACAATAATTTATAAAAAGTTGAAGAAATCTATCTGGGGAGGGAAGAGGCCAAGAGTTAAATGGGAAAACTTGATTTTCACAGTAGAATATTGCGATTTAGCATTACCTGATTTGTGGGAATATTTTAGAGCTACATAATTAAGGTTCTTTTACATAACAAACCAGAAGGCTTTAATTCAAAGTGAAAAATGGATGATGATGAACTGAGCGGGAGAGCTTCAAAATAAGGAGTGTGTGATATTTTGGATGCAGATTCTTAAGGAATATAATAACAATACTCAGAATGCTATATTTATAAAGTTACAGAAGGTAAGACAGTATTCTAAGAACTAAGCCAACATTGGAATGGAGAAAGGAGATTTTTCCATTAGGGATGGCTGAAAGTAGGGGTACAAAAAATAGGCAAGGGAATTTACTGAAGAAAACTGGCAGAGGAACCATAGTACTGAGAGCAAATAACTAGAGTAGAAAAGGCAATACTGTGGGATGAGGCCAAAACAACGTTTGGACTGTGGTTGGAGACTGAATTCCCTATCAGGATTTGATATCAAAGTACAGACAAAAGAGAAAGGAATGGAGGAGTCCTAAGTGAAAGACCTGTTCCGGTAGAATTTGTAGTCAAATCTAGAACAGAAGATGTTGTTAAAAAGGGCTAATTAGTAGGGCGTATATAATATTGAATGGTAAGTATAAGAAAAACTTAGAAGAGGTTAGAAAAGATTGGGAAGATTAGGCTGGAAAAGCAATTTACAAGGGAAGAATGGGAGGACGTTTATATGGCTCCCAATTAAGCAGTGAATTCCAGAAGGTTTAGGATTTTTGCTTGGAAGTGATTGGATAGGTGTTTTTATATCCTAGTCAGACTAATTTTCCTCTGGTAAATAAAAATGTTGGCGGTGTGATGGGAAAGAAAGAGGTAACAAAAAACATGTTTGTGGGGAATGTAATGAGTTGGCAGATTTTAAAAATTCCCTACAGAGTAAGATGTCAGAAATGTTGGAGGAGCAAATGGCTGTAACTAGGGAAGTGAATCTTTTGAGTTGGGGCACAGGAGTAAATTGCTTATTAAGGTTAAGTGTTTTGGCTGCCAAAAAAGCAATTGCTAGAAAATGAACGTTAAAATCTATATCAAGTGTATTTGAAATTTTAGATGTTGTAAAAAAGATAAATGAACTGGAAGAGAGATCTTTAGAAGAGGAAAGGAGCAAGTAACATGGACTTTGTGGGAAGAATACTTGCAGGATAATGTCTGGGAGAAGGAGTAAGGTTTAAGTAAAAGCAGGAATCAAGCAAGTATGTAATGTTGGACTGAGGGTCAATTGTTATAAAGAAAGAAAACATACATAATGTGCATTATATGTAAATGAAAAACATTTTAATATGCTCTGTTTCCTTTTCTGTTAATGCGTGTGTGTGTGTGTGTGTGTGTGTGTGTGTGTGTGTGTGTGTGTGCGTGTGTGTGCGTGTGTGTGTGTGTGTGTGTGTGTGTGTGTGTGTGTGTGCGTGCGTGTGTGTGTGTGTGTGTGTGTGTGTGTTTCTTTGTGTGTGCATGTGTCTTAAGTGATAATAATAAAGGGATTCTATAAGGCATTGTGAAGGGACAGATGCAGTTTTTCTCTTCGGGTATCTGATTCTCTGTGTGAGGTGTTCTCTTTCTCTGTAGCTATTTCCAGGATGAACTAATGTTTTCCGTGAGAGGTTTCTCAGTCCCTATGAAAATATTATGTGTTGTTGCAATTGGAATATCCATAACCTTCACCCATCCCCCCAGTGCTGTCAACATTTGAGGATGTTTTTGTCAAAGCCCGTAGTTGTCGTGCCAGTCAGCCTGCTGCCCCTAAGAAAGCAGGTAGATTTTATAAAATTCCCATTTTTCAAAATTTTATGCACCTCACCCAACAGCTATAGCTTTAGTAAACCAAGCTGCTTCCTAACATTTTGTTAATTCTAATCCTTCTTCTTATAAGGATGGAAAGATTCTGATAAGTCAGAGAAAAAAAGTCAGCTTCTGCAACTTTGAGTTTTAGAATTCTAAACTGTCAGGCTCATATGTTAAAGTTTATCCTGATTAATTATGAAAATGTGAGGAATATTTTAGCAAATTTTCATTAAGTTCTCTTCTCTTTCTCAAGTCATTATTTGAAATGTGTTTATGACTCTGTAGGTACTCTAAGGTATGCAACTATTGGTACTGTTGAGGAGGTTTGCTTCACTGCACTCTCAAAACCAACCAGAAAATGTCAAAAATTTAATTTTGAAATCTTCCTTGGATAGAGATTTAGTTTTTTGAACCCTCTGGTATAGAGGTTTTCAAAATTTGTGATGAAGGAGGAAAGCTGTTTTAGGGAATCTCTCAGATTTCAACCTTCCTTCCCTAAATTCTTCAAAGCATTCTCTGCTCCTTCGTCTAATTTTGCCAAAAAAAATATCTCAGCAGAATGCTTGTAAGCAAACACTTAAAAAGCAGTGGCAGGGAGGATCCCCAAAAACAGGAACCCCTCCCCAGAACAAAAGACAGTCAAATAAGTCAGAAAGACTGCATAGGTGACCTTGTCCCCCTGTCCCACCCTGGCAGTCCTTTATCCCTTCCAGAAAGTCTGACTATTGATTTCGCTCAGATTCGTTCAGATAAATAGGTGCTGAATCTGATCCAGTTCTTCAGAGGATTCCTTTCCATCCACCAGACCAAGCTCTTCTCTTTCATCCTGTCTTACATCATATGCTGTCCGAGAGAGTAAGATAACCTGTTTCTCCTCTCCAGTTAGGGGAAGGCTTTTGCTCAATGTTGTTTTTAGTACCAAAGAAAGAAAACTGTTGGAAACCAGTTCTGGATCTTTCTTTCCTGAATCAGTTTGTGATAGTGCCCAAGTTCAAAATGCTGTCATTTCACAATCTGTTACCCCCTTTTTCCTCATTTGAGTTTTCTAGTAACCTTAGATTTAACAACTGATAGACATGCACAAGCCCAGCAAAAGAGCAGGAGAATGTCTCTATTCATATGCCATCCCTAAATTATGGAATAAACTACCAAATACTATCACCAGTATAGACAACCCCAGGATGTTTAAACTTACCCTAAAAAACTACCTCTACAATTCCTGGACCAGCCATTACTTGAGATGATATTTATTTTCCACACTCCTATGTCCTCTTGCCTCTCCCCACTCATCCCCACCCCCTCTGTCATAACTATAACCTTTTTCTTGCTCACCTCTGAAATCTTCAGCTTATATTCTGCAAACTAACAAGAAATCTTCTCTCTCTCTCTTAGAACTAAGCAACATAAGCAAACTCAAAATCTCCTAGTAACATACCTCTCCTTTCTATTCCTCTTTCTCTTTACCTCAACTATTACCCACTAAACCTTTAAAGTCTTAGTATCACTCTCCTCTTCATAGCCTTTTGTTACATTATTTAAAATGTCAAATTGTCATGTGCATACTTTGCTTACCAAATGCTGCTACACAACTCTATGAAATGAGGTCTTGAACTGATGTTTTCTAATTGACTGGTGCCAAATCTATCATATTTAATCTGTAATTTGCTGATGACATAGATGTTATGTGATCCTATCTCGCCTACATTCTGTACTGATGGGCTCGGAGCTGATCCTCGGCTCCGACTCGGCACGCTATGCTATAGAGCGAAGCCTCTTATTGGCTGAGCTATTCTCTATCCCAGGATGCACCACCACTAATCCCCCAGATCTCGTTTGCCGCTTACAAGCTAGGACGTGGTCTCGAACTTGGCTGAGCTAAGTGCCTTTTTCTGAAAGTTTTTCTGTCAGGAAATTCCTTAATCTTTACCCAAAAGCTGTTTTAACAGCTATCGTTGTGTATAAGTGTGTTTTTGAATATTTTTTTGTGGTAAATTTGTGTGATTGAACAGGGAAAGGTTTCCGTTTAAGTTAGAGGGGCCTTCCCCTTTTTCCTTAGTGAATTTTCTTATTTTGTGGAGAGGTCAAGTACCTGTTTAAGTTAGAGGGTTCTTGGCCCTCTCTTATTTCTTTCGTGTATTGTATTTGCACTTGTTTTGAGCTAGTTTAAAAAAAAAAAAAAAAAAAAAAAAAGAAGGGTTTTTTATTGTTGTTTAAATCCTTTACTAAAGTGACATACTCTGTGTTTTTTTCCTCTGATATACTGAGTATTCTACAATGTCTAAAGAGCATAGACCCTCAGGATTCAAGAAGTGCATGAGGTGCAATTATAAAATGTCTATCACCGATGATCACTCCTCGTGCGTGTACTGTTTAGGCTCCAAACACCTACAGGAGTCTTGCAGCGTGTGTCATGCTTTTTCCTCTAGGGTCCTCCAAGAGAGGAAGAATAAATTAATCTTGAAAGGGCTTATCAAACCCTCCTTCGAGGAGGCCTTATCTTCCTCTTCCTCTCCAGCTAAGAAAAAGAAAGCGTCGGCTCCGACCAGCCCGTCGGAACCGACCACTAAGAAATCTAGGCAGGCTTCTCCATCGGCTCCACGGACTTCGGAGCCGAGGGCGGAATGATCTGCCTCGATGCCTCCAGTCTCGACTCCTCTGGTTTCAGAGCCGATGGCTGGGGCTTCGAGAGGCGGGTCACCTTCATCGGCTCCACTGATTTTGGAGCCGATGAGAGTTGCCGGCTCAGACTCTTCCCCTTCGGCGCCGAAGCCCTCCTCGGCACCGAGGGAAATTGTTTTGGAATCTCCCTCGGCACCGATACTGGTCGAGTCTATTCGGAGCCAGTCCCCCAGTCCTTCGGAGCCGATGGAGAAGTCGGTTCGGACCCGGTCGGTTTCCTCCCAATCTTCCAAGATGTCGGATTCGGACATCGACAGGGTGCTCCTAAGACTGTTTCAGTGTCCTGTATTCCAGAAATTAGTTTCGGCTCCAGCCCATTCGGCTTCGGAGCCGATGGCCCACCCTGTAGTTCTGGTTCCTCCTCCAACAGCCTCGGCACCATTGGAGCCGGTGCTGGTGGAGCCGATGGAGGTTTTCGGGTCGGCCCCGACCCTTACTCCAACCCCGGCTCTTGAGTCGGAGTTCGGTACACGGACCTCCTCCGTTGGCCCTGGGGGGGACGCTTCGGGACCGATGTTTTCGGTTCCGAGCCTTCCTCTCGGTGCGTCGGCTGCGGGGGTACCGTCTACTGTTGTGGCCACGGGGGTTGGACCTTCCCAGGACTCTGGAGGTCCGGCCTTCAAGGCCATGAGGAGTGCTTTGGCCAAATCTTCTTTGGCTACCTCCATGGTCTCACCAGCACCTTCCCTACACATGGAGACTGGGTCTTTGGTAGTCCCCCTGTCCCTAGACAGCGGAGCCCCGGGGCCTGAGGTCACCCCCAGTGGGGGTTCCTCCCCTCCTGGAGGTCCCTCTGAAGCTTCTTCGAAGGAACCCCAAGGAAAAGACTGTGCAAGAGGAAGCACGTCGACTCCCCCGATGAGTCTCTCACGTCGGACACCGATCTTGATGATGCGGAGGGGTCCCCTAAGTCGTCCTCAGATGATGTCTCCTTTGCAGACATCTTGGAAGCTCTCAAACAACGAGGCGGCTGGCATTCCAAACCCCCTTCCGCTGACGAGTCGGTGTTCCTCAAGGCCTTCGGGGCTCAGCCCTCCGCCTCCTGGGTGTCTCCGCCCTTTGACGAGCTCCTAGATTTGATCTGTCGAAGGGCATGGGAACATCCAGACTCTGTGGAACCGGTGCCTGCCCGCCCAAATAAGTTCTTATTAGCACCCCCAGAGAAGGAGCTTTTGACCAAAGGTGTGGCTGTAGATGCCTTGGTGGTGGCATCTGCTACCCAACAAGATGTAGCAGAGGCTTCTACGTCCGTCCATCCTCCTAATAAGGAGTCTAGGAGCATGGATCGGTACGGGAAGCGCACCCTCAGTTAAGCGGCCTTTACCTTACGGTCCCTGAACTAATTAACGCACTTCACTAGATTTCAGAGGGATCTGATCAAGGAGCTTTCAGATACCCTCTTGGGTAACCTATCTGAGCAGCTGGCCCAGACGGTTGGCTCTCAGTTGGCTACGCTATCATCGATATCAAACTCGTCCATGAGGCTCATTTCATATGCAGCCGAGGGGGCGAGTAGAGCGGCGGGTACGGGTGTTGCTCTATGGAGGCAAGCCTGGCTCCGCCTGTGTCATTTTGCGGAAGCCTTTAAGTCTTCCTTTGCCGACGCTCCCTTTGATGGGTCCTCTTTGTTTGGACCCAAGGTAAAGGACACATTGACCCGCTGCGAGCAAGAAGGTAAGACTTTGACTGCCGTAGGGGCACGATTTTCCACTCCCTTTCGGCCTTACCCCAAGGCTAAAAGAGGAGGGAAAATGTGGTTCCGTAAATCCCAGAAGTCTTATCCCTCACAGCAGGATGATCCCCCTTCTAGAGGCAGAGGAGGGGGAAATTTTTCTGGAAGACGCCGTCCCAGAGGCGGCAGAGGCCCCCGCAACACTGGAGACCGCGAGTCCTTTCATGGCTCTCCAGCCTTCCACAATCCCTGAAGGATTGCCCGACTGTGCAGCTCCGGAGCCAGTCGGGGGTCGTTTTTCGAGGCACCTAAAAGCCTGGGAAGGTATCACTCAGGACCGATGGGTGCTTCGAATCATCGCCGGAGGTTACAACATTCCTTTTTCACACCCCCCACCGCTGTCCAAGAAAATCCCGGACCCGCCACCCAGTCAACGGGAAATCGCAGCATTAGAAATCTCAAAGCTGCTTCAAAAAGGAGTCATCCAACTGGTCCCCGCAGACCAGATCGGATTAGGGACTTACTCAAGGCTCTTTTTAGTGCCAAAAAAGACCGGGGACTTGAGGCCCATTTTGGATCTCAGCATCTTAAATCAATGAGTCAAAAAGTCCAAGTTCCGAATGGTCACCTTACAATTCATTCTCCCACTGCTGGAGAAAGGTGTTTGGATGTGCTCCATAGATCTCAAGGACGCCTATTATCACATCCTGATAGATCAGGCGTCCAGGAGACATTTGCGCTTCAGCCTGGGAGACAGTCATTTTCAGTTCTGCGCACTGCCCTTTGGTCTCACCACAGCCCCCAGGGTGTTCAACAAATGTTTGGCGGTCGTGACTGCTCACCTGAGGAGTCTAGGATTTGAGGTGTTTCCGTATCTGGACGACTGGCTCCTAACTGCCACCTCCAGGCATCTACTATTGCAGAACCTACAAGCCACCATATCACTAGGCACTTCCCTTGGAATTACCTTCAATTGGCCAAAGTCTGTGTTGCTGCCATCTCAGCGCATAAGGCTCATCGGAGTAGAGATAGACTCATACCAAATGCGGGTCTATCTTCCTACAGAAAGGATACAGACTATACAGGCTCAAGTCCGAGCCTTGCTTCTCAGATCCAAAGCTCCAGCCAGGATGGTCCTGCAGCTATTAGGTTCTATGTCGGCCACTCTTCTCCTAGTCTCCTTAGCAAGATTGCATATGAGAATTCTCCAGTGGCTCCTATCGACACAGTGGTCCTTTCAGGATCTCCCTCTCAGTCACCTCATACGGATCACGGAAACTTGCAAATGGGACCTTCGCTGGTGGCTGGTGCCCTCCAATCTGGATCAGGGACGACCATTTGTTCCACCTCCTCCCATGGCCACATTGACGACGGACGCCTCCCAGATGGGGTGGGGGGGGCATTACCTGGGCAGGTCAGTCCAAAGCAAATGGCATTCAGAAGAGAGTCTCCTTCATATCAACATTTTAGAAATGAGGGCGGTGTTTCTGTCTCTACAAGCCCTCCACGATTACCTCCCTCAGGGCGTAATTGCCATTCACTCCGACAACATGTCAGTAGTCTGGTATCTGAACAAGCATTGAGGGACCATTTCCTACCCCCTTTGCAGAGAGGCCATGAGAGTTTGGGAATGGGCAGTGGCGACCAGACGTTTTCTGGTAGCGACTCATATCCCGGGCAAGTCCAGCGTGATAGCCGACAGACTAAGCAGATCTATTCTCTCTCCTCACGAGTGGTCTCTGAACGATGCAGTGACAACTCAGATCTTCAGCAGATGGGGAACTCCTTGTTGCGACCTCTTCACAACCCCGCTGAACGCGAAGTGCAGAAAGTTCTTCTCTCTCACTCCAGCTCCGGGGGAGAGTCCTATGGACGCATTAGCCCATCCTTGGCCCACCGCCTTGCTCTACGCCTTCCCTCCAGTTCCCCTCCTTCCCAGAGTGATCCAAAAGGCATCTCACTTGGGGAGCAAAATGATTTTAGTTGCCCCTTACTGGCCTCGTCAGGTATGGTTCCCCTATCTTCGGAAATATGCACTGGACAGTCCATGGTTCCTGGATCAGATCCCAGACCTATTAATTCATCAGTCGGGACAACTCCATCAGTCCCTTCACACTTTGAAGTTAACAGCTTGGCTCCTCCTCTTCCGACTATAGTCAGGAATCATACTTTAGACCCGGAAGTCATACATATCTTATCATCGGCCCACAAGTCTGCCATTAAGAAATTGTATACTAGCAAATGGAAGAGATTTGCTATTTGGGCTCAACTCCGGGGTCTGGATCCCATCACTGTTCCGGTATCGGAAGTCCTGAAATTTCTAACTTCCCTATTTAATCAAGGTTCTTCAGTCTCTACCATCAAGGTCCAATTGGCAGCTATTTCCAATTTTCATGAATCTATAAACCCACCTTTAATGAGCAACAGATTGTGTAAAACCTTCATGAAAGGTGCTGCGCTTTTACGACCTCCGATTTCTCATCCTGCTCCTCCGTGGGATCTCGATGTGGTATTACGTGCCTTAACCTCCTCCCCCTTCGAACCGGCAGCAACATGTGATTTGAAATTTCTTTCTTGGAAAATTGCCTTTCTGGTCGCGATTACTTCTGCCAGAAGGGTTTCAGAGCTTCAAGCTCTATCTGTAAAACCACCGTACCTGGTTTTTCACAAAGATAGAGTATCCCTCAGGCCTAATCCATCCTTTGTCCCTAAAGTTTGTTCCAGTTTTTGCCTGCAACAGTCATTAGAACTTCCAGTTTTCTTTCCAAAGTACTCAAACAAAGCGGAATACATCTTCCACACATTGGATGTTCACAGGCAATTGCGTTTTTATTTAGACAGGACCCAACAAACAAGGAAAACAGATCAATTGTTTCTGTCCTTTTCGGATAATAAATTGGGCAAAGCCGTCACAAAGGTCACTATTGCCAAATGGATCAGGGACTGTATTAGTCAGGCTTATTCCTCTTCTAATAAAGAGCTTACAACCTTTGTCAAAGCTCACTCTACAAGAGCTATGGCTACTTCAATAGCATTCCATTCTAAGCTTGCCATTAGTGACATTTGTGCTGCGGCTACGTGGTCTTCCCCGCACACCTTCATTTCCCACTACAAATTGGATGTGGCATCTTGGGGGCGAGCTTCATTTGGTTCCACAGTGCTCAGGAGTGTTTTCCAGTGAGCCACCCAGGAATTAGGTGCTAGGGACGCTGTCCCATCAGTACAGAATGTAGGCGAGATAGGATCACATAACATCTTTTAGTTATGTACTTACCATAACTTTAGATGTTTGGGATCCATCTCGCCTACATTCCTAATAACCCACCCTCCTTCCCCCTGCCTTGGAGATCAGAAGAGATCGGACGGTCTGAATTCTATTGTTTCATCTTGAAACATCTGGCAATGTTATATAAACAGTTATGTGTGTGTGCATGAATGCGGACAAACAAGATCTGGGGGATTAGTGGTGGTGCATCCTGGGATAGAGAATAGCTCAGCCAATAAGAGGCTTCGCTCTATAGCATAGCGTGCCGAGTTGGAGCCGAGGATCGGCTCCGAGCCCATCAGTACAGAATGTAGGCGAGATGGATCCCAAACATCTAAAGTTATGTTAAGTACATAACTAAAAGTTACTGCATTTGTCTTAAAATTACTAGTATATGAACTTTTGTATAATATATTTACTACTATTGT